>NW_028186443.1:387935-396498 GCF_003343005.1 Rhea americana
GGAGGCCCCCCGGGGCGGCCTGGCGGAGGCCCCCGGGGCGGCCCGGCGGAGGCCCCCCGGGGCGGCCCGGCGCGTCTCGTCGTTTTCTGTCGTAACTGCTTACAGTGAAATAGCAAATAGAGCAAGCTGCTCTTACGGCAGCGCAGAGGTGTCTTGTTTCTTGCCTTGTTAGTGGGCTCCGTGCAGCTGAGAAGCACTGAACAAGGTCTGAACCCCRAGGATGCCGCGTCACCCGTCTCTGGCAGTGCTAGGACTCTCGTTCCACCTTTCTCAGAGGTGTTAATGCTCTTTTAGGAGCACAGCCGTGTTGCTTCTGTGTCGTTTAGATGGGGTACCACAGTCAAAGGACACACATGGTGTTTTTTCTCCAAATCAACGTTTGAACAACTTATTTCTACAATCCTCTCAGACCATTTCTTGACAAGCCTAGGTTCAACCCTTTCTCTGCAAGGCTTCCCCTGCTACCAGTCCTTCTACATGCAAAATACTATTTTCAGAAGTGACTGAGGCAGTTTTGGAGGCGGGAAGGAGAAGGGGATTTTCAAATACATGATTTCCAGYGAAAAGCCCATACATTTATAAGACTAATGGATTACACATGTAGGAAAATGCCTAGACTTCATTTCTGTAAATGTGTGTAGGTTCATACGTGTGCTAAAGTCCGGATCACTCTGCTCCCAGTTGCCCAGAATGTTTCCGATGATGCCGAGCGTTTGGCCTGGGCCAGTGAGCAGGTCACAGACGGAGCATCTCCGACTCAAGCAAGGACCATTAGGTCTCTGTGTCCGTTTTCCTCTCCTGCTCTCCTTTTGTATGGATGGTGGCACAAGTATTATTTCCTGGGCAGTCTATGCACGATGCCAAATACCAAAGTCCCCACCTGTCTGAGATCTCTACCTGTCACTCTCCCAAAGGTACCCGCTAGCTTTTTCTCCTTCACACTAGAGAAAGTAAATTGCTGCAGATAACCTAAAATGTTATACTGTTCTTGCTGTGCACCCTCCTCAGGTTGGCCCCTTCGGCCCCCTATCCCATCAGTTGCTCTCTCCACTTCTTCCCCTTTCACTCTTTTTCTCTGCTTGGTGTCTGCCAGAAGAAACCTAGGCTTTGCAGGAACGGCACACTTAAAATCACTGTGTTGCATGCTTTCAGTTGTTATTTTTAGTAAGCATGCCGTTGACACCTTTTCGTAAGTAAGCAGTCATGCCWGTTGCTCATTTGGGAATACAGAATCCCTGCTGCTGTAAAATATTAATGCAAGAAAAATATGGTCACTAACAAAGCATGAYTCACATGTTTTGCATCCTCTTTTTTGACTGATGGTTTAAAACGTACAAGAAACTGCAAAGAAACACTACCACTAGCTCTGATTCACATTGGCTGAGATGCGTCAGYGTTACTGAATCAATCATGCGTCGGTTTCTGTGGCTAGATAAGGGAAACAACACGCACTCCCCGCTAAACGCACACTGAATGACTGGAGTCCCCATATCTGGTCCTGCGGCTATTGTCTGCCATGACTTGAATAAAGAAAAACATGTTTAAAAGGATTATCTGACAACCGCGTTCCTATCAAATAACTTTTCCATTTTCTGTGAAGGCAGCAGCACATCACCCCCCCAGGGCTGCGCTGTGCGACAACGAAGCCTGCGGTCCTGCGGAAGCGGGTGAGCGGTCGRAGCAAGCGCGGGCCCGGCGCGGCGACGGCCGCGGCTGGATGGGACCTCTGGCGCGCTGGATCCGCTCCCCACGACGGCTGCAGCGGTGCCCGGCATCGCTGGACGCTCATAAACAGAAACGAAAGGCTGCGGCACCGCCGAAGAAAGGAAAGCAAAGCCTCTCAGCACAGGGACTTTGCAGCCTGACCCATTTCATTACGCTTGCAAGGATTTCAGTACCCTTGATCCCCAAATCCCCACCTAATCGCTTGCTGTCGCGGCCAGCTGCAGTACGCGAACGTGCGCGCCGGAGCGGCTGCAGCCCGGCGAAGGGGCTGGTCCGTGCGGAGGCTCTGCAGGCCGGGACGGCGGGGCTGCGCGGGGGCAAGCACGGGGCTAGACGGCCAGATCGCACCTCCCTGCGGGCACTTACAGCCTGCTGCRATAGCTGTGTAACGGTATCCCACCGCGCAACGCGGCCGGGGGGCCCCACGCCTGCACACGGGTTTTAGCTATCACTCAAGCCGCGGAACCGAAGCAAATTGATCAGCTCCRATGAGCAGAGCGCCTACAGTCACCGTGCAGAAGCAGAATGGCTTGGGAACTCTGAATTCCACTCAAAAAGTGGAAARGTTGCTTGTTTTGGCTGCAATTGCTTGCTCATAATTATTCATCAGACTGCTCACATTTAGCTACATCCTCCCCTCTGAATAAGTTTAAATATGTTTAGGGAAGAATTTCCTCCTGTCATCAACAGCAAAAGGCCACAGCAGAAGACCTCAAAATAAGGATGACATGTAAATTGATCTTAAGATTTCTCAACAGAGGTGAGTTTCATTTTAAGGTACAATCCTGGCACACAAGATTCTAGTCATAGTCAGYGTTTACTCTGATGGATCTTCCCTCCTCTTTCGATACTCTCCATTTGTGCATACGCAAGTAAGACTTGAGGATTTTCTCTGACTGAACCTGACCTGGCCAAAACACGATTTTCAATAAATATAGTAAGATAAGAATGGATCTTTTTCCCGGTATTGCAATCGCATAGTAGAGGTAATGCAATGCTGTCACCAAATCCTTACACACTATGACAAGACAATTTCCTCCTGGGCGCTTATTCACTATTCAACTCATGTCTTATTGACTGTATAAATCTAATGTTAAAATAATGTCTTATTTCCCCTAAGATAGCAATAGAATGAGAAAATAGCACACCATGTACAAAAGCTAGTCTTAGCAAAAGTTTTAAGTGATATTTTTTTTGGGGGGGGGGTGCATGTGCGTGTGTGTGTGTGTCTTTTCAGGAAAGCGGTACGTTAATTCAAACCCTTCCCCAAGAGGAAAYAGTGTTCTTCTAACTCTTAGTACTTCTTCCAAGCAGTGACATCTGCCCTTGATTTCTGTTCCAGGCAGAGCTGGAGGACTTCCTCAACTCAAACATGTGCAAAGGCCCAGATTGAAGGTTAAGCAATCAGTACTTCTCTGACAGCCGTCACCTTGACTGCCACCAGAAAATGAATCACAGAATCACTGGACCATAGCAAAAGTCAGGCCTGAAAGAATCTGCAGTAGGCCATATAAGTCATCCCCCCCCCCCAGCCAGACTGGTGATCAGATGTTTGCCTGAGCTGTCCTCAAAGCTCTGCACCGATGGGGAACCCTACAGACCTTTTCCAGAAAATCTGTGGATGGCATTTTGCTGAAGAGGGAATAGTTTAGCTGGCACTTGCATCTTTTGCTGCTTTAGAATAGATAACAAATTTAGCTGGGAACCAAAAAAACTATTTTCTGCAGGATTAAAAGGCAATGGAAGGGACCCCAAAAAGTGCCTCTATCCACTGGCTAAAGAGGGAGCCTTGCTCRCTAGCAGCAAGCAGGTGCATAACTTCTGTTGTTGTATGAGTTCCCTTTCAATGTTCCTGTGCTAAAATGAATGTCATTACAACTGAAACGACCTTTTTGTTCTGTGGGCCTAAAAAAATAATAAAACAAATATTAAATTTTAAAAGGCCTATGTTTTAAGAGACCTAGGGGCACACCACTCCTGAAAGGGTATAAGGGCAACATTGTCTTGCTTTAACTATGTCCATGCTTCCTTTAGTACAAACATCCTGCAGCAGATGTGTTAGAAGTACAAAGAGCCTTTATTTTCTTGTGGCTTAATCCCTTTTAGAAAAGGAGAATGCCCTGAGTCTGTGCGGTCACATTCATAAGGTATATTCATGGATCATTGTCCCAGAATGAATAAGGTAGAGCAAGTCAGGAGAGCATCTAGCTAGCATAGGTCAGAGTACAGCCATGTAAAGCATCAGCCTGGGATTTAAAAATTTAAAAGTCTTGATAAAATGTATCAAATATTGGTAGGGAAGAGGATAAATATCCTCTACTGGCCCATTTATGCAGGAACCAAGTTTTGTGATGCTGACTGCTGACTTATGTGTCCTTTGTGGGCAAGTGCAAGGCAGCTCTGAATTGGAAGCTCTGCCAGAGGTTATCCACCCTGGTTTCTTAGCAGGGCTCAGCACTTTACCAAACAGTTTCCCAGTGTCAGGCTGGTATCCAGTCAGATCAACTGGRAACACTTAGGCCCGGCTCTCCTGGCAGTGCCCAATACCTTTAAAAGGTTGTGCTGGGCACCTATCTGTGTTAGCACAAAAAATAACTGCAAGCCAAGGAAAATAGCCTCTGCCAAATATTATGAGTTCACTTTTAAAGCTATAATTTGCATGAATTAAATGAATATAATTGTTATTGCTGAAGGACTGTCTATCAATGAGCCATTCATTTAGTGGAACAAGATAAGAAGCAGCATGGGGCACATCTAATCAAAGTGGTAGAAAAAAAAAATCTAAGAAAGAATCAAAAGGCTTGCCTTTTCCTGCTGGGATCTTTCTGAGAGGCTCACAGAAAAGAAGAGTTCATGAAGGGAATGCAGCCAGTCTCTGATATCACAACACRGAGGCTGATCAGCAGAGCACACCTAGCCTATGGGCCAGCTCSTCACTGAGCTAAATCAGCACTGTTTTATTGTACCAGGGTAGGTACAATTTTCTCTGCTCTGATCTAAAGCATTTCCATGATATAGAGTTGCCTATCCCTAAATGTCTTCTTCCTCTGATTTGCATCTCCCATTTTGCGTTGCTTACATTGTAAATCCACATTTTTACTGTCCTCATACTGGCCACAAAGCACTTTCAATTTCCATTGAGCTAATAAGCTCAAAACAGCTTGTGGTTTTTTGACAAGCCCAGATCTCTGTTGTCATGAAGGTGCAATGAAGAAGGAAGAGCCTGCCCTGGCTTTGAAAAGCTGGATGTTCTGGATAAGATTTTCAAGGACCCAAAGGGAATTGAATGTCTAAATTCATGTAGACTCTTGGCCTGGTAGGTCCCATAATTCAATCTGTAAATAGTAGGTTACACAAGACTTAAGGAATGGACCCAGCACAACAGAACCACAACAGCCTGCTCTGGGGCTGAGCTTTTCAGAGGTGACAAAAGGGCAGTTCCTTGGATGGGCTAGGAACCTGCAGAGCTTGAACATTGCTCAGTGTTTACATCTGGAAAACAATTTCCTGCACAACAACTGCAGCACTGCAACTGGTGCAAAATTCTGCCTTTACTGTCATCTCTGACAATATACCAGAAATTCTCTGTCGAGCTTGAATAAGRAAGTGGGGGAGGGGGGAGAAAAGGAGAAGAAAAAATTGCCAGTTTCAGTTCGCTCTAACTCCTGCCTGTTAGATGCTCAAATAGGCTTCAGAATTGCAGTAACTCATGGAGGAAAAGTGGACACACAGAAGGGACAGGGCAGAAAATGGTACTGGAAAAGCTGCTGAAGATGGGTGACCAGAATGCRCCCCAATACATTAATCTAATTCACTGAAAATGTCAAGAGCTTTCAATTTCCTCTGCTTGTGCCAAGACACCTTACTAAATGAGTCTGCTAGTTCCAGCACAGTTACAGACTCCAAAACCAACATGTGCTTTTCCCTCCCTTCAGTTCTATCTATTGTCTACATTCCACCTCCACAGAGATTTTTCAGGTAGGTTATAAAGCAATACACTAATTCGCAATATCTTATACACCACAACTCATTATTTAAAGATAAAAGGCTCCCTAGCAAAYGTGTTGCAGACGTCCTGTAGAAAGATCAGGTTATAAAGTACTCAAGTGCTAGGATAAGCAATCAAAATAATTACTGTGGTTTGTTCTTTTAGAGACTCTTCTTTTCAGGGCACCAAAGCTCTCACAGCTCCCAGGGGAGTATATTTCCTGCAAAAAATATAATTTCTATCTTTTCCCACCTCCGCCAATTCCACATGTACACACACMAAAAAAGTAATAATCTGAACACTTCCTACTTTCCATAGACACAGGAAGGTCCCAGCGCTATGGAAGAGCCCAATTTTTCTGACTGGCCAGCGRATGAGAGGAGATAGCACACTCCAGCAGGCGGAGAGCTCGGGCAGCACGAGGCATTCCAGCCGGTCCTCAGTGATTTGGAATTTTCTGAAAACCTTTTTTTGGGGGGATGGGGGAGGGGGAGGAGGAAGAGGACAGAATGAGTGAGAGGGACTGAGACTACGGAGCAGATTCAGTCCTAGCATTCTTGTTGCATTTCTTCTTCAGCATCCTCCTCTTGTTGCATTGCATTTTTTTTCCTTGCTATTTAGCAGTGCAGAAACAAAGCTAATTAGAGATGTTTCACCAGAGGCTTTGGTGTGGGGAAGTAGAAGGAAGCGGTATTAAAAGCATATTGAATATTCATTCAACAATGAAATCCTAATTCTGCTTAGCAGTTCATCTTCTGGAAGCACATTTCAAAGTGAAACTTGAACATCAAGGTGAATGTTAATTGTGCTGCTGTTGTGTTTTTTCTCCTTAACTGATCTCATTTCCAAGTCATAGTTCTGCAGAATTCTTGTACAAGACTAAACTTATTGCCTAGGCTGAGCAGAAAAATAACATAGATGTGCRTGGGGTGCATAGCTGCTACTAAAGACTTGTAGAATGCAAAGTCTAAAGCATTTTAATAAATAACAACAACAACTAAATCCTTAAAGGTTCTCCAGAGCACACTGGTTTCAATAGGAACCTTAAGCCTGAATGAGGAAGGACAAGCTGATACCATGTAAGCGGTGGTTTGCTTTGGCTGGTTGRCCAAACCCTGCAAAGACCCTAGCTGGTAGCCTGTGCCTCAGCTACCCTTTGTCGTCCACCTGCTGAGGCCTTCAAGAGGAACGTGATGAGGGCAGCAACGATAAGAAAAGCAGTATATTGCTGTCAGCTCTACACTACATGAAATTCATGCTAAAGTCTCCAAACACCTATTTTCTCCTCTAAAACTCCTCTAATGAGGAGTTTTCTCATGCTCTTTACTTAAAATTATTCCCTGGCTTTCCAGAAACAAAGCAATTGTCCCCACTCACTGTTATCAGACGCAAACTGCAATGTATGTGTGCAAAGAAAGAGTCAGTTTTCATAGAGAAGCTGCCTTAGGGTTTTCATTCGAAATGATAGTCTTCAATTTTATTAAAATCAATAGAAGATTTTATTACACTATAAATTAAATGAGTGGCTATTTGCTCCTCAGATACCAGAGGCAATAGTATAAAACTGCTTCAAGTGCTGATATTCATCCAGATGTCTTAGCAAATGTTATCTATGTGCAAGTGCGGMGTTTCATTTCTTTTTCTCTCTTGTTTTCATCCCTTAAACACAAGGCGTAGCTCATGAAATGTGGCCGAGGCTTAGAGATGATATTCAGATACTTTTAAAGACACAGGCTAGCTGGTGGCTTAAACACTGCAGGGAATTCAGAAGGGACCTGCAAAAATTGTTCTACAGTGGGCAATTAAAGAGCTCAATCTGTTTAGTTTATTAAAAAGAAGGCCAAGGGTGACTTGATTACAGATATTAATATTTTCACTGGGAGAAAAATTTCTAACACAGAAAATAACAAGAGTCAGTGGCACCTGTGCCAAGCAAACTTCAGGGAAACCAGGCATGCTTTCTCAGCAAAGAGGAGGAGGAGGAGGAACTTGTGGGATGATCTCCTTGGCTCTGTTTAGAGTCATCTTCTCTTGGTATTTCTATATCCAGGCTACATGCCTTTCCAAGAAAATGAGTTTGTCCAGCATAGAACAGCTATTATTTCTTTTTTCTGCCATTGAAGTATATGGATAAAGGAATTACACAAAAAGCCTTGAAACTGAAGAGAGAAACGTAGGAGYGTTTACCTCTTTTCCAAAGGTTACCAATCCAGCAAGCCAAGCGACTGGGTTAGCCCTCGGAAGGGAAGCACACAGACCCAAATCACAAGAGATTCTTCCTGTTTGCAAGCATTCTTGCTGCTTACGTCACCCACGAGCATATCGTGCCTGGCACGGTCAGGAATACGATCCAACGCAGACAGGTGTGCTTAGGGCCTTAACTGATTTCAGTGAAATAAAAGGTGAGCGTCTTGTCCAGGCCAGTCCTCCAGATCCCTYGTAGCGAGCAGCAAGAGACACGCATCCAGGAAAAGAAACAACAAAAACAAACAAAAAAAGCCAGCCCACCAATACGAGGAACTACGTCAAGCAGGATGAACAGCTTTCTGGAAACACCAACCTCTGTAATTGAGCATCACGTTGTTGGGCACGTTCTGAAATACCTTTGCTAATCGCTCTCTCATGCCAAATATTCTGAGAAATACTAAATATTTTCTCAACACAGGCACAACAGTGACGAGCGCTCGTTTTCTCTCTCATACAAGCCGGAGGAATCGCTGTGTCCYGGAGCCGCGGCGCGGGCTGCGGGAGTTTCTCCGAGCATCGTGTGAGCCGCTGCGCCCGCACGGGCGGCAGCCGGAGCGAGGCAGAGGGCCGGCGCCACGCTCAGCCGCGCGGCGGTCGTCCCGG
>NW_028186443.1:396618-440478 GCF_003343005.1 Rhea americana
CGGGCCTGCTGGACCTCGAGAGCTCTTAAACACACGTTTAGGTCTGGCCCGGTCATCTCAGCTCTCAAAACACTGCTGTTTCTAAAGCCAGAGTGAGAAAATGGAGGTTTTGATTGAAATGCTAGGATTTTYGGGGTGCTCCAGGAAAATCCTGAAATGCCGTGTTACGGGAGACGCGGAGTAGGCAGTATGAGAATGGCCAATGCTCTGTCAGAACTGAGCTAATAACCGCTCAAATGGAGGCGCAGGCGCTGGGGAGGCTGGCGCGGCCACAGCTCGTCCCAGCGAGCTGCCACGTGCCTCGCAGAGGAGCCGGACGGCGGGTCAGCAGGGCCGCGGGCGCAGGCCGCGCTCTGCAACGCCGCCGGCGCCCGGGCGGCCGATCTGCGCAGAGGGAAGCGGCCCGCGGCGCCGAGGACGAGGCAGAAGTTACAGGCGACTACCCGTTACGTGACGCTTAGAGCCCATCCCGTCGCCTGACAGAGGGTTCAGGCATCCCAGCGCGCCCAGTTCGAGGCTCCCCGAAGCACCCTGGCCAGGGTGCTGGCTGTCAGCCGGGGGGCACGGGCGGGGAGGGAGGCCGCCGCGCAGACTCACTCCTCGGGGCAGCCCTGCCTTCACGCCACGAGGCCCCGACCCCCACTGCCGCCATCACCATCGCGGCAACCCCSCACGGCGCTCAGCACCACCGGGACTCCCGCAGGGGCCTAACAGATCACCGAGATAACCGGTAGAAATTAGACACAGCATGTGCAGGTGTCCCGTGCGTGTGCTTGGTGCCGATGGAAGCTAAGGACTGGCGATATTTAGTGCAGACAGACCCAGCACAGGCAGCAGCTGGGCCCGCATCCCACGCACAGACTTTGCGTTGCATCTGCCTCAGCCCTCGCAGCTTTGACGGACGCATTTCCAGCGCCTTGCGGTGCCGCTGCCGGCTCCACCACTGCCGCGAACGCGTCTCTGCGTGACTGCCGCGCACACACGGGCTGCGTGGCCCGAGGGACTCAGACCACACRGGGTCTGAAACAAAATACTCTGTCTGAAAACAGTTTTGCTTTGAAAGCATTTATTCTCTGCAGATACAATGTCTTATTTTTTCTTTAATTAGGGCATTTGCATGAAATCTACATCTCTGCAACCTAGAAGCTCATCAGTTCTGGCTGCTTTTTTGTGGGAGGGTTTCCCTCTTCTGAAATCGTAACTCTTTGGTTGGGGGACACAGCAGTTTCTATCTTGCTAATTGCGATGTCACCAAAGAAAGGATTAGGTATTCTACCAGGAATATATGCAAGGAGAGACGATTACACAGAGCTGCTGTTCTCACACAAATGCTATTGGCAGAAGTGAGTGAGAAGTACAAAAATGTGAAGAGCCAAATCCTGGCTGCGCTCCCAGGTGCCGGGGGTGGAACCAGACAAGGCCACACTGCCCTGACACTGCCTGCGGGCCATCCTGCCTCCTCTTCCACAGCCCCCTGCCGCGACGCGAGCACCACAGCTGTACGCAGTCATGGGTAGGGGGAACTCAGCATCCTTCATCCTTGTTATTGCTGACAGAGTTCAGGTGCACCAGACAACATCGCCAGGCCCTGGGACATCTGCTACCACAGAAAAGAATTGCTAAGGACTCTGCAGCTGGAGAGCAGGAGCTCCTGTGTATTTGTTCTTTCAAAAGCCATGTATTCAGTAACACTAATTACAAAAAACCCACAAATCTATTTCGTTCTCTTATAATGCTTACATTAACRATCTTTTGTTAACAACATTCACCCTTGATTTTACATAATGGATCTACAAGTCTTTTCTGATCCCCAGAAGGAATAACAAATCTGAAAGCTGTAACCATACAAAATGATTGAATGCTTTTTATTTCATGAAAGTTACTTTGCATATAAGTACATTATCCACTAGCACAGAAGCCAAATAGCTTAGTCATTAGTGCTTTTCCATACTCTCCCTCACATCAACCATCTTCTGACTCATTTGTGCATGACATCTTTAAACAAAGGTGAACTCAGCAAGAAAAACAGCCTTTTACATGCTTTTTRCTCTGCATTCAGGGAATTCATTTTCAAAATGAGTAAATCCACTTGTCTATCCAACTTYGTCAGTCTGCCTGGGCCTTATAAGCCCAGCAGAATTARATTTATTATCCTAGTGCTTTATAGMTGCTTTCTCCAGAATATTTGAGCCTTCCCAATGCTAAAATATACAGTAGTAGCTTACCCGAGCTACAGCAACCTTCCTCTCTGCCCATCTCATTCTCACTGCTTCAAACCTCTTTTTCTTCTCATCCTCTTGAAGAATTAGCTTTGATAGATGTCAACAAGGCTTAAATAGGGGGTGCCTCCCCTCTAATTGCAGCCATCTGCAATATATTTACTCCAGCCTAACTGATTAGCCCATCTCTTTCATCAGTGAGAGATGCTTCCAGAAGGCAATTGCTCTCATCCTGAGAAAAATGTTTAAAACAGGAGGAAAGAACTGGCCTCTGGAAGCTCACGTTGTTCTCTCTGCTYTCACTTCATGAGAGTCATCATTGTTCAGTTGCTCACTTCATTTCAAGGAAAAATGGGCAAAGAAGAAGGGTTCAGTTGTGCTAAAAGAGARGGTCTTCCCCCTCTCCAAGAGTCTCCCGCAGCTCCCAGCAGGTCCCTTCTTCCTCACTGGTGGCCATTTCATTTAGCCAGAGTATTGTAAACCTCTCAGCTGAAACTCATTTGTCTAATGAGAAATTAGATGTTGTTTTTTCCTTCCCTTTATGTACAGTTCAACTGTATCAAACAGAACCAGGCAACACAGAGTCTATTTGTTCTTTTCCTCATTTTATTTCTTATTTTTAAATCACTGAGCTGAAACCCCCGTTTTAATGAAAAGAGATGAGCTCTTTGTTAGATAGATCTGTGACAAATAAGGTCTCTTGCATCAAAAAGAAAAATTTTACAGGTTATTAGAAGTGACGTATCAAATGCAAACTGGATTATGGGCACAGTAAARTAATTATTTTTTAGAGAGGTACCATTAAGATAGTATTTAGCACTTTTAAAAACCCTGATAGGTAGATAATGAGCATGGGAAAGTGATGAACAAAGAGACCAGTCTCTTAAAAAAAGAGAATAAGACTCCCATGGAGGCACCAAGGCCTTCGCGGTACCCCAGAGCTTTTGGTGCTGAACTCCTCCAGATGTCGACCACAGCCGCAGTCCTCAGCCATCCACCCCCAGGTAACCCAAATTCACGTTCTCCTGAGGAAAACCTGAGGTGAAATCAGATCAACAGTGAAGGTGATAAAAAATAACTCTGTATGCAATGAAAACCTATCTTCCATTATTTCTGTAGATCAGAATTTTCCCCAGAGAGCGATAGAGTAGAGCTGTACAAATAATTGATATTTTTTTGGCTCACTGACCAAACTGAAACAATAAACATTTTTTTCCAGCTAATACAAAGAGTTGGGAAATGCATAGTTTCAGAAGGAATGAAAGATTGTTTTTAACTGGCTAAAGTTTGAGGTTTGTTTTGTTTTTCTTTCTTTTTTTCAACAACACCAAAATCATGTTTATTGTTGAGACTATGATTTTTTTCTTAACAAACTATGGAAACAAACATGTTTCAACTTTTTAAAAAAATCTGAAGAGTTTTTCTCAACAGCTCCACTAATACAGCAAAGGGGACAAAAGACAACACTGAGCATGATCATCCCATCATGATTGTACTTTATCCATATTTCAAGGTGTCCTGCACAACGGGTGGCAGCACTCTGTTCTGGCATTGCTTTCATTTCTGACTTTCCCAGAAGGAATGTGAGTCAGTCAAGATATAACTTGTTAAAGCTGTGATGATAACCTTTGAGGCTTAGACAAATGTGAGAAACAATGAAAATAGTTATATTGCACCTTCATGTTGCTATGGATCCTAGATGTATTTGAATTTGAGTGGTAAAGGTGAGAAATTAAAGTCAAATCCATTGGTACCACCAACAGATTTTCACAGGTCTAGCAGCGTATATAGTGGTTAATCCGGTTTAAAGTGGCCAATTAGCATAGATTTGTGGCAGATCATAACAGGRAATTCAGCCAAGTGTACGTTTATTAGCTGAAGTCCAATCACTCCCTCCAAAACTCCTCTTTAAGAGCTGATTTCATAAATTGGAGGCRGAGATACAAGAGCCCCTTCACGGCAGCTGTGAGCCACAGCCTGGTGCAAGGGTCCAGGTCTGTGAGCCACTGGCGYTCATCGTCAAAAGCACTTACACGTGTGCAAGAACAGAAGCAGTTTCAACAAAGGCATTATTGTCCACAAGGGTCTCTTCGACAGTATTAAAACTTTAGCGGTTTTATATTAGTGATCATTACACCATAAAAATCTAAATTGAAGCATGCGTTTTAGTGCTTGGTAAAGTCAGGGTCAGAGTGTTACAGGGTGGACACTTAAGACTTTAATGATCATTAAAATGAAATTACAGTCATTTTGAAAGGATACTGGTAAACAGGTCTAGTTTACGGAATGGCAAACAGCTGTCAGATTTCCTGGAGCTCTCTAGGCATATTAGAGAAGTCATAGATATTAAGAACCTGCAATTCATTTAGATAGTTGACAAATTTAAGTCCCTCATAAGACTTTGGATTTGGGTACAAGGTCATTGAAGACAAATAAGAGGTAATYACCAAGAAAAGAATTCAATAAAAAGTGCCTAAGACATTTCTTGACTAAAAACACATTGCCCTCCTGCAGCTGCATCTTCTCTGAATGCACAATGATGCAGGATGAACCAACCCCTTTCTAGGAGAATGAGTCAGTCTTAAAAAAAAAAGAAAAGGGGGCAAAAAAAATCCACTATCTAAATAGTTATCAGAAGAAACTGTATGGGATCTTTCTTTATATACTAAATATAGATGCCATTTTAATATACTCTCAGAGACAGACATTTATGGATGAGCAGGACTGGACACCTCATCAGACATATTCCCACTGTTCACAGCAGTTTCCCATTGTTCTGTACCAAAAATCTCCTATTCTTGTGATTCCCCCTGAGCATCACTGAAAGAAGCAAATATACAATACTTTGTTTTCTTCAGCATGTAGAGAATTAATGTGAACCATCGTTATTAATGGATAAAGATGTAGAAATAAAATACCATTTTAAAGAGTAAGAGTAATTAAATATAGGAGCAGACAAGCAGKGGATGTGATAAATTCTTCATCATTTGACACTTTAAAGATCAGATGCCTTTTGAAAAGACATGTTTTAGTTTAAACAATCATTCTAGGACTAGATGCAAGAATTACTGTGCATGATTCAAGCTTTCAGGTTGAAGATCCTGGCTTTAGGGTACATGAATAAACGGAGGACTTTCTTCCCCTTGGAGTTATTATCTCACAACAGAATTATATTTAATACTGCATTAACCCCTTTTCTATAAGAACTTCCACTGGTTACATTTTTTAGGCACATTTTTAATTTCCACTGAGTCTGGCTGTGCGGAAAGAGAGTGAAAGCAACTGTTAGCTTTGCTCTAGCTTGCTAACTGTGCTATTTCAGTGCACTAATCCCCAGTACAGACAAAGCTCAAAATATTTAGACTCTTTACTGTCACTGTAAGACATATTCTTCAAGATAAACCTCACCAGCTGGAGTTTCCAGAGGTATCTAAGAGCAGTAGTTACTGAGTAGGTACTGATGGGATTGGGGCTGACATGATCATTGCTTCCAAGGGCCTGAGCTGCAGACCATTATACCAGTCCCCCAAGTATGTGAGTGCTGGCAGAACTAGTTAGGAGATGTRTAGAAATATTACCAGACATACCTAATAATTAACAAATGTAAGTGAAAACGAACTCAATTTTAGACTCACAAAATGTGTTATTTGACTCTCTGTCTAGCTGCTTAGTAGAGCGGAGCAAGATAACATAACTTCAGTGGAAACACCCRAGGTACATAGTAGCAGAGATGCTTTCGACCCAATGAAGACGAAATGCGAGACGCTAATTTGCTTTTTTAAATGTAGGGCAAATGACCAAAATAGAACATGCAGCAAAATTACTAGAGCAGAAAAGGCTGAACAATGTGGCAACAATTCATTCTGTTAATATCAAATACCTGGTGACCCRTTGTGCAATTCAGTACAGCTACTGTTACCACTTCTTGATAGCAGAGTAGGGAACAACTGGTAAACCAAAAAGGAATACATGCTTTATGGCAAAGCACACTGATGCTTGTCTTCATTTTTGCTTTTCAAACATGTTTTTTTCTATTTTTTAGCATACTGCTTAAAGAAATTCAGATCCTAAAACATTTCAAAGCCTGCTTTCTTAACTGGCTTCAGTGTCCTGTATTGGACAGTAAAAGCTGTTCTCTAGAAACGTATACCTGGAGTGAAAAAATGAAGATGTTTATGGTCTGGTTTTCAAAACTGTCAAGTAATCCCAGCTTCCACTTATTCACTCTTCTTGCTTTCCTTCCCAGAGCACACGGAAGAGTCACTGCAACGCAATGAAGATTAATGTGTTATTTACATGAGGCATTTGATAGGAGGGGAGATTGAACAGCTGCTCTTTCACAAAGGGCTGGTTAATCAGATCAGTTTGATTTCAAACTGGCTAAGAAGCTGATTGGGACTCTGGGCACAAATGTATATCTTCATCATCCTCCATTAAATCTATAATAATTCCAATAGTCAATTACTATTTCACATTGTTTTCATATAATTATAGCAGAAATCATTTAGTTTCATACTAGTATAGGGTACCATACAAAGCACCCAAAAAGCAAGTGTTTCAATAGGATACCAAAAGACTGGGAATTCCTTTCCCACAGATATGGGAAGTGATTAAACTCAGGATATTTAAGCCTTAGGAATGAATCTGTTGTAACTAGGTCAGTCTGGGCTGATGCAGAGGAGCTTAAATAAGGAGTCTCCCACTGACTAGAAAACTTGTAAGTGCAGAAAGAATCTCTGGGTGTTACAGAATATTTGTGAGCTGTTGTTTTAAATTTATTCTTACGTCCAAGCTGTTGTTCAGGAAGACAGAAACAGGAATGGAGGAGGTAACTCAAAGAATCTTGTTCCATGTAGTGTAAGACTTGACAATGCAGCTGAGATATGACAAGTTCTGCTTGCACTGAGGTTAAAAACTAACAGTGCGATGCGAAGGACACTGGCAAACACAGAGCAAGTCGTGAATATAGGAGGCCTGAAAGAAGCTGAAATGAAATTAGTGCTTCCAGTCATCTTTGTAAATCATAAAATAAATTTTAAATTAAAATATACTGCTTGGGCTAAACTTSAGGCTTGATTTTCTCAGACTTATGCTAGCTCTGAGAGTTGTTCCTGGGGACTTGATTTACCCGGCAAGAAATTCCAAACATTTGTTACCCATTTAGTAAAACAGACCAGTAACATATTTGCCTAACAGGGATAAGATTTTTCAGTACGTCCATCAGGTGGCTGCACAGCACAGGGGACATTGCGGAGTGAGGACGTCCAAACAGTCTGCGCCTGCGTGCTGCATTGCCCAATCCTCAGGGACGACGGCTTCTGCCACCCTGCTGCTGAAGGACAGCAAGCCACTGGAGAGGCAGGGGAAGGGCTGCGATAAATGGAAAGAGGAAAGAATTTGTTAAGAGGATTTATCCCTTTCATCTCTGTAACAAGCACAGAGTCCTACAGATAACAAGTGCAAAGCTCAAAAACTGCTTCAGCCAAAAACGTGTCAATGCATGCCTGGCTCTTGATCATCGGTGCGGGCAGAACGGATACAAGTCTTAATTAACTCCTGATGCAGGGTGTCGTAGCAATGATAAATGATGCAATGAAAGTGGAGAAATGTTTTCCACATCCTGCATTTGACTTCTGCAGGGGAAAACCATGCATCCTCTGAACTGCTGCGGAAGCATCCATCACTGTAAGGTTTTCACATGTACCTTCTTACATAGAAAATTATGTCTAAAGAGCCTGGCACTGAGTCTTAAGCAATCCTATTTGCTTCATACAACAATACACACGAGATGTTCAAGAATTTTTTTCTTAGTTCAACTTTTATGCTGGCCATTTATTTCTGTCACCTACAGTGTTTCTGTAACTTAGTCATTACTAGCTGTCTATGCTACTGGGGATTTCAGACAACTAGGAACACCACATCTCTAGAGAAAGATGGATATCTCCCTTTGTGATAAAAACTATGGGGCAAAGTGTCTGCCAGCATAACTTCACCTGCATTTGACCTTATGCACAGAATTCTATCCCATGGAAAATAATGGGTATAAGTGACATTTAATCCCCCTTTAATACTCCTTTAGAGCACTGTGAGGTCTTTACATCACTGAAAATTAAGGCTTGCATGTCTAATGAGATGAAGATAGTGGGGAGGTGATGGACCTCTGATTTTAATGAGTTTTCAGATGACAAAGAGGTTTGGGGGAACCTAGACGATGCGGCTATGAATGCAGAAGGGTTTCAGGGCAGCTCTGGGCAGAGGGAAGCTGCAGACCGCGAGGCTCTGGGCAAGGTTGGTGCTAGATGTTTCAGGGACTCTCGTAACCCACCCCCCCCAACACACACACACACACGTGTCTTTGGGCTTTAAATACACCAGCAAACCCGTCCTGGAGAGTGCCTCATGTCACCAGCTGTCAGGACTTCCCTCATCACCAGGGCTGTCACGGGGTTCCTAAAACGACGAGCACAAGCTTTAACTCTGGAAGCTATCTAATATCAGTAGTAAGCAAACGGACCTGGGAACACGGTGCCCGAGGATGGGGAYGGCAGGCTGCCCTCAGCCCGACTGTGCACACGGATCCGCGAAGACACTCGTGCACCCTGGGCCAGCAGTGGCAGTGACTGTTCACGTCTGCCCTGCACTGCGGTGGGGACGTGCTGGAGCACCCCAGGAAGGGAAATGCATGTGGGTTTACTGCTTGCCAACAACCCACACTCCTAATTAATCTGAACATTTAGCCATTCTAATTAATGAGCAAACATTATTTGAAAAACAATGTTTAAATACCTCAGATTTAATTTAATCAAATATTTAATAGCACTGTAATTAATCTTCTAACTGTTAATGAATTAAATTATGGTCCTCCTGCAGTTTGATTTGTAGTGYCGACTTAACTTTATAAAATAAACTATCCAGCGCTCAATCTTTTGCTGCTGCATTATGAATTGAAATTTAAAACAATGCTCCCCACCATATGGGCTAAGGTCTGTTGTAAACTGATGAGTACCATCAACTTTAGTCTTTAGTACATGCTTTTCTACTTTAATGTTTACCACTTATTACATATGTTTTTCATAGTAAGGGATATACTTGGAAACTAATGACTGCATACGCTGGACTGATATGATATACCTTGAATAAGGGGAAGGGATAAGGTGCTTTGCCTCAGAAGCAGGGCTAAACCTGACAGTAAGATCTGACCCTCCCAGTCCGCTGGCATCAGCTGGGAACAAAGCAGCATTAAGAGTTCGTGAAGCACTTCTCCACCAGCTACTGGAACTCTTGTACCACTGCCAGCGAAAAGGAGGCTCGCCACTTCTCTATGCTGTTTTATTCAGAATGTGAATTCCTAGTACAACCATAGTCCTGTTACTTTGTTTGAGTAATTCCTGGCACAATGGTGTCTTCTTCCATCACAGATAGCTTTAGCTATCTGACCTGTCTGACCTCCCTGCATTTCTTCTCTAATTAGCTAGAAAATTGATTCCCATGGGGTTTGGATTACCAGATTAAAAAAAAAAAAAAAAAAAGTCTGTAATCAGTCCAAAAGCAAAAAATTTGCAAGTTTTCATGATGTGAAAATTTCAGTGACACTTCAAATATACTTTGGGGTAATTGAGACACTTCTCATGTATTCAAAATATTTGCTTGGTTTTAGCCCTCATGTTTATGAACACATTTTATAGCTAATTTTCCAGCTAGCTCTAAACTCCATACTGTGCGCTCCCTGGGAGAGGRCATCTGCTCAGCCTAAATGTACAAGAACACCATATATGGTATTAGCATCTTTTGAGGTGATTTGTGTAGAATGACAATAGCCATCCAGAGCTGGGGGAACATCTTGATTCCCATAGACCACCTCAAGAGCTAAAACATCTAGCCCCTGAGTGAGAGGTTTTAATTAGAAACTTAAAGTTAACTACCATGTGTTTTGGCCATTCCAGCTAGCATAGGTGTTGTTATATACCGACAATCTGAACAAAAGATGTATCTAATTTAACACAAAGAACTGAAAATACATTTCACATCAGCTGTCAAAGCCTAATTGCTCATAAAGCATGGAAACAAATCCAACAACATTACAACTGCCATGAGAAATTATGTACTGAGACATAGTCATTCACACTTACAAGCCATCAGCCAAATATTAATGCTCCCACAGATGTGGTAATGTCACTACAGGGCATATGGAGCTGGCTTGCAACCCTCCGGGAAACCAGGGTAAAACGCTTTTCCAGAGGCAAACTGGAAAGAGAGAATTTCAGCCTCGGGGTAAGAGTAGGTCTCAGTATTTCAAATGTTCCTCAACATTTTCCATGTCAGGAAATCTCAGCTGCTTGATAATTGCGTGGAATTGCTTGGTGCACTGTGACTGATGGCTGCAAATAGGATCTTTATGCTAAGCCTCAAACAAAACGAAGGCCAGGCACTTTCCTAGCACAGCTAGTAGACTTGGGAGAAAAACATCCAGTTTTCACTTTCTTGAAAATTTTAGTGAATGCCTTCAGATTATCAGTACCAGTTTGAAAATGCATTAGTGATGCATGAAATTCTTCCCAAGACGTGACAACAAAACTGCATGATATTTGCCAACAGGATAGCTACCTCGTAGCTGCCTTGAAACCTGAACTACTCACAAGCTGTTCAGAGTGGAATTAAAGATTCATCCTTGACATTTATTTTCCCACATATGCATTTATCAGTATTTTTTCTTTCTTTTTTTCTGTTATTCACTACTTCAAGTTGATGGGATTGTGATTACAAGCAGACAAACAGCTGTGCAAGCTGTCTGCAGGCGAGGACAGCCGTGGTACGCATGCAGCACGAGTTGTGGATTATTCACCTTAGCGCAGCGCCAGCAGGAAATGGCTGTACTGCTCTCCCTGTTATTCTTTGCAACTCTCATGTTTATCTCTCCATTGCTAACATTATCACAGTWAATAATAACAAGTTGTGCTGTATGCTGATAAGCCCCAGGGGAAGAAATGTCTGACTTCCCAAATGAACAACTTTTAATCCTACTTAGAAGAAGTCATCCTGACAAGTTGATATATAAGATTATTTGTCAGGCTCTGTAGTGCTCTGCAATGAGGTGATAGTTGAATGCAATGCACAGTTTCAGAAACAAGGCATTAATAGCACAAAGGAAGCCATCCTCCACCCTCCCACCCTCCACTGGCACCAACTAGCCGTGCTTCCCTGCACACCACCCGGCACCCTCCTGAGCCGGCGGAGAAGGCGCCTCCTCTCTCTGCATTGGCCCCAGCCGCATCTTGCAGCCGCTGCGCGCTCGTTGGCCCGTACGGACCGGGAGGATGCGGAGCCCTGGACGCTCAGCAGCAGCAACGAATGGGCAAAAGGAAATCCCTTCTCCGGGGAGCTTAACCCACACGTTATCTCAGCTTCTGCACAACACTTCTCTCGCCACTGACCCCAGAAGCCTCTGGCCTGGGAAGTACCCTGTGTCACTTAATTTCTATTTTCTCTGTTATATCAAGAATTCATGGAATTCAAGTAACAATAAAACCCCCACATCAGAAATGCAGAGCTTCTGGGAGGACCGAAGTGCGACACCCTGAGATGGAAGGCACAAGGCATGCAGCACTCCCGCCTAACGCGCTTCAGGGACACTGCCCCGGGAAAACGGGCCATTTCACCCCAAACTCYGCTTAACATGCACAGATCGCTCAAGACTTAGAGCTGTCTTTCCAGACACTCGCACTGAAGATTTCTGAACATCAGGGATTTCTTACATAGCTCAGCTGCCTCATCCTGCAGCAGCAGAAGGTTCCCTGCAAAGCTGCCTTCTGCTTTGTTTTTTTAAGCTTTTTTTTTTTTTTTTTTTTTTTAATCTATCATTTCAAAGGGCTGGTTGGTTTTCCCTAATGATTACACATCGTGCTGGATTGTAAGTACAGGTCCAGTCCTAAGTGGTTTTCCACTCTCAGTAAAAGTCTTTATTTTTAGTGAAATTCACCTAATTAGCACAAGCAGTGCATGCTTGCAGAATACAAATTAGTGTTGCACATAACACCAAATTCATCCAGGACAGCTGCTGAAATCTATAGGGTTTTTTCTCCTAGAGAGAGTTAGGTAAGGAAAGAAATAAGTATAACTGCTTCGACCTTGGCAAGTCCTGGAAATTAGTCCTTGCAAAGTTAGAATTAGAGCAAAGTTTGATTTAGGTAAACTACAGCAGTTATCTAGACAACTTTTTCCCAGAATATGGTGTCATTTATCCTTCCCGGTTTGTTCCCTYACCTCAGTCAACTAACAGCCAAATTTAGGTATGGTTTCAGTTCCAGTCCTTGCTCTTCATTTTAACAGCAGATAAAGCAATCATCTTCAGAGCGGATTTTACTAAAACATTCCAGGTTTCTTACAGCAGAAACAAAAATAAGAGCTTGCATCTAAAAGTTACATTTCCCAAGTCACRCCTCACACAAAATACGGTGCTTTGAGCCATTCCAGATATTGCCAGTGCATACCCTCACATCCGCTGGCTCCACGAGTCCCGAGTTTCCAACAGTGGCTTTTCTGCTAGGTTTTGTGATGTACAGAAGCCTGAAAGCCCTATRATCAGTATAATCAGCAATAAACTGTGGATCTAATTGACTTGTACACCAATGTATTAGAATTGTTGTAAACCAGCAAAATTTAACACTATGAAGATACACTTTGTCATGTATTATTTATCCCCACACCATTAGCTCATTAAATTAGGAATGCATAAAGTAGTCAGTGCTTAGTAACTAAGTCAAATTAATACACACTTAATTAAAACACAAAATAAGCTTTAAGCAATTGCGTGTAATCTCCCTGTTTAYGGAGCGGGCTGCTCGGCGGGCGGTGGCACTGGGATGCCGAGCACTGCTCCCGCAGCGCTTCCTTGCATGGGGCAGCCCTGGCTTTGCGTGCTCGGAAATCGCCGCTTCTTCCCACGGCGTGGACAGTGGGGGAGTTCGCGTGTGTGACTTCTATCGACTTGCTGGGTCGCCGGCTGGAGCGCCGAACCGAACCCGACCGCGAGGTTCGCCCATCTGCAATAGCAGCAGCGGTTACTTTCAAGGCCAGRTGATGTTAGCTCACCAGCTTTATCACCAGGGTTTTGTTTATTTTTGCAGGATGGCCTCCACCATCTCCATGGGCATCCCAAATAGACAGTTGCACTGCTTGCAGACACAGTTCTCGCGTTCCTTAGCACAGCATCCCTCGCTAATTAACATGCCRGCTGGAGACAGCAAATGCTCTAAGCACATGCAAACTCTTCACAGAGATTTACAGAGAGAAATCGTGGTGGTCTGTGCTTGGSCCCCACTCACACCTCGCCATCAGGCTTCTAGGTGTTTTTATGGCACCTGCAGTTTCAGCCGTTCTCTGGCTGCTGTTGTAGCCCAAGAACTGTGGTCTCTGCTGCTTCCGAGCTTGGTCTCTGGGCCGGCTCCACCGCAGCAGGCTGCCGAGCCAAGTTCCTCCCCTTGCACCACTTGGAAAGCAATTTCTTGTAATGCTTCCAAGTCACATGCAGGTCAGATGGTCACTGGCCCTTTCCGTGCTCCCTTTCCCTTCCCAAGAATACAAAGCACGTAGCCTCTACAGCACAACCATATTTTAGGAAAAAAGATGTTATTGTTCCTATAAAAAGAAAGGAATAGAGTCTATATTTCCAAGAACCAAAAATGCATATGCCCAAAGGGTTACAACAAGAAAAGGGATATTGTTCTGAAAGAAAAAAAAATAGGTGGCATTAACTAGAGGAAGCTAGATTCATCACCTGAAGAAAAATGTATAACTGACTCATAAAAGTAGACACGTGTAACATTCAATTTGCACTTAAAAGCGTGCAAAACCGTTTACGCATAAGAGACAGGAGAAACAGAGAAAGAGCGGGAGACAGCTTGAATTCCAGGAATTTCAGCCCTGAGCAAGCCTTTGCTCGGCCTCTCGGGGTCCCGACGGAAGGAAGCGCGTGCTCGGAAGCTCCGTTACGGCGAGGGGCAACGCGCACCGCTCTGCGCGRGAGCGTAGCAGCGCGGGCGCGAGGCATCCCGTGCCGGCACCTGCTGTCCCTGCCCGGCCGCAGCTGGAAGCCTGCGGCGGCTCGTAAGTCTGTTCAGGCTGTTTTTAATGAAATGACAGCGAGGAAAAGCGAGCAAGCCAGGATTATGGTGACAGTGTGTTTTCAACAGAGCGATGCAGCGCTCCTGAGAGGCAGCGATTTTGGCAGCGCGGCGAGGGGCCAGGGCCAGCTGGCGCGGCGGCTTCGTGGCCTCTGCTCGTAGGGCACGCTGTTCCTTAGCATTTCCTCCCYTACGGGAGAGCTTCCTAGCGAAGAAGCAGCTTTCCCAACGGCTTTACCTTACTGGGAGTTTTAAAAGTTTTTTTYCCCAGCCATGCATTTCTGCCCCAAGCAAGATTTCTTTGCTGTTGTCTTCGCTTCAGTCCATCTTGCAAACAGCTCTGCTCTCCAGAAGGCAAAGCTGCTTTGCTGTGAGCAAACTCTCAATGTAACGGATGAAAAACATTGTAAATAACTAATGACACTGCAAACACAGAAAGAGTATCCATCTTTCAGTAAACTGCACATGCTTTTTGGGTTTTGTGACTTCTTCCCCAGATCTCCTGGAAGTAGTGTATAAATATAAAATATTGCAGCTATCACCCTTTATATCAGCAATCAATTTGGCTCTTATGTGATATTCATGCTTTGCAAAAACAGCTCTTTAAAAGGAGTTCACGACACTATTTGTGAGCGAAGTGAAGATCCACCACTCCAGACRGTGGAGGAAACATGGCAGGGAGCTGAAGGTGCTTTACGAATTAATGAAGAGAGTGTGGTTTCCTGAGGAAGGGCAAGGAAAAAAGAGGTCATTTAAACCTTTGCCTTAAAGAGGCTGTAATTCTGCAAGCATTTATAACTGTGTTTTCTAAGTATGCCCAAAACCTTGCTAATCCTCAGAATGTGCATTGCAAGGTTGAACTGTCTAAGCAGCTGCATTTTGTAGTGTAGGGAAATKACAAGGTATTTATTAAAGACCTGCTGCTTGTTGCTGGGTTGGTTCATGTTTCTGTCCTGTTCACAGCAGTGCTGTGAGCTGACACAGGCTGGTGGCTCRTTCTGCAGCCGCCCAAGTGGAATGCTCCTCCAGCACCAGCGCGCGAGCATCTCACTCACACAACTGCCCTGGCATCTCCACCGGCTCCTCATGCTGTGCACACACCCTTACATCCACTTAGAAGAAGATTTTTCAATGGATTTTGGAGATAAGTTGAGGATTGACTCGTCTAGGAGATGACTGGCTTCCACAAGGCACAGACTGACTTCTCCCACGAGCAATAACATCAAGATGTCCTTTTACTTTTGAAAAACCTGCCACATTCTCCTATTTATTTATTTATTATAAATGGAATCACAAAAAGCCTGCCCTCCTGTGGTGAAACTGGAAATGGATTAATGCAGGCTGTTTACTGACACTGGGTTTCTTGCAGACCTGCAATGCTGAACGATGCCTGTTACGCAGGCTACACAGCCAGCACCACGGTGATCACCCAGAAGGTGCATTTTTTTGTCTTGGAAATTAATTTTGTGGGTGCCTTGTGGCCGTTTCCCATCTGTTCGGGCTGCTTAGGCTGCCTGGGAGCCACTGTCCCAGAGCAGCAGGTACCTTGCAGCTGTTTGCATTGCTGGCAGGATGCAGTTCAGAGGCTCGTGCCCACAGGCTTTTGCATCTGCTCGCACGCGCATTCCCGTTCTCTCCCTCAGCGTCCTCCGGCAGCAGCTGCTGGGACAGGGATCTGCATGGCTCTGTCAGAGCTGCAAGCACCCGCAGGCAGTCCGCAGTAGAAGCTGGGAATTGTGATCATGGCATTTTGTACCCAGCCCTTTGGATGCAAATGATTTTGGATGACTTCAGGATTATCACAGTCATTCTGTGGAGAAAAGATGGAGGAGACTTTCAAGAATAGGGACAAAGATCACTTGCTGGACCAGGAAGTAACACACAATAGATTAATTTTGAAGAAAAATAGATAGGTAGAAAAATAGTGCAACAAATGTGAGCTCACACCATGAAGATTTATATCTTTCTGAATTTTCTTGACAAAGGCACCTGCAGTCAAATTCTTCCCTCTGTTTCAGGGAATGACATTTTCAAATCATTCCTGAACCAGTATATCTACAGGGAGATCTATGTACTGACCTTTCTGCTAATCTCTGCTACATTCATGTTTGAGGAGTAGAGAAGAGGTTTGAAATGTGGGGAATATAGTACATTAACTCACATCCGATTTCTCAGTTTGGATCCCTGTAAATTTAAATGGATTTGTGAGGTACTCCTGGGAGGAGAATAATTTCCTTTCAAACTACTTGCTAAGTTTCAGTCCAACATAAACACGTCCACCTCAGATCCTCTTGCTACAGCTATCTGCTATATTGGTCTTTACTCTGTTTATCCAGTTAAATTTTAATTTTTCCCTTTTGTTTGCCAATAAAATTCTTACAAAAAGCACAAAAAATGAAGTTCTGGCTACCAAATTTCCTTACTGCAAATCATTAATTCTACAGTGAAGGTATAAAATACGGATTTTATATTTCTCTCTCAAAAGTTTAACATATAATAAGAAGGACTTTAAGCTCTGAATACTCATTAAGTCCTCAAAAAAAATTGTAAACTCAAATATTTTTTCTCATTTCCTCCTTACATGGCTCATTTTTCTTCTTTTATGAAGCATGAGGGAGCACGACCATGAACTATGAATTCTTAGAGGCGTGTCTGCATAGATTGTACGAGCCACACAACATTACTAAACTCTTGAGTAAATCAGAAGTCACCCACTGCAGTGGAATTTCCATGCAAAGGTGCTTCTCCAAGGAGGGCCCTCATACAGARAGGGGAGATGAGAAAGCGCTGAAACTCCTTTTCAGATTTCAGTGCTATATCAAATCCTTTAGGTAATGTGCCAATTCAGGTATCAGCGATGCCACAGCCGGTCCCTAAGGAGCCAGTACAGCTGCCAAAGATCTCACAGACCCAGAGCCTCAGGAAGGACTATTTCACTGGCAGTGGCAGAAGAGGACCCGGCCACCGCAGCAGTGCTGCTCGGGTGTTCTTTCCTATAACAACCCTTTGGGTTTGAGGACGCATCATGTTTCAGAAAGATCTTCTCGACAACAGTAGAAATGGATTAATAAAGACAAAATCTTGGGAGAAGATGTGGCAGCTCACTCTGTAACCAGTTTTCGCACCTCTCATGATCCCTGTCTAGCAGTGTTGCACCAGCTCACTGAGGGCAACTTTTGCTACCCGTGACACAAACCACAGACCTGACACTGGCTATTTTGTTAGCTTAGGATAATTTCTCAAAGCTTTTGTTCTTAAAAGAGCCATGTCTGAGATCAGCCAGGACTCAGCAGGTTTATGTCCCAGCTGTCCCATACCTTTGCAACCCCAATAAGCTGCAAGAGAAGCTCCTTTCCTCAGTAAGAAAAGGGTGAAAGACCTTGCACCAGAGCAGGAGAGCAAAACCGCAGCAACCCCAGTCCAGCTCTCCCCACCCTAACACCATTAGGTCTGACAAGCATAACCAACCTCTAGAAAACACCAGCAGTTTTACCAGGCCATTGAGAGAAGGACAGTCCCATTTCAGGCTCCCCAGAAACGTGACCGCCTGCTGCCTGAACAACAGGCATTTGAATCTGCCTCACGCTTCAGGCAGGAATCAGCACCTCCAAAAGCACAAGGCAACATTTACAGTGCAGCTGTCCCTCCGCTGTGAAACGGACCCGCTCCAGAAAGGCTGCGTGGAGGCAAGTCGGAGACAGTAGATGCCGTGGTGCAAACAGCACTTGCGGCTTTCTTGAAAGTGTGGCTCTAATCTGAAGGCATCTGTGTTCAAGCAGCGTCTTGCTAGCACGATCGGTCTGCTCTTGGCATCCTGCCGCAGAGCGGAGCCGCTACCCCGCGCCTGACGAAGCGCGTGACAAGGCCCAGGGCACGCTCACAGCTGCGAGGAGGGCACGGGGTCCGACCAGGGAAGTGCTCTTCTGAGACTGCCAGGCCACGCTGCTCTCTGCTGCTGAGGGAGCTCAGGTAACCTGAATGCTTATTCAAGGTGTGTGCTAGGGGGCCAAGCTGGATGGACCCATTAAGATTGACTCCTCACTGCATCTAATCTTTTGCTGGAAGTTCAGCAAAGCTGACTGGACTCYTGTCCGTGCCAAGAGACACTTTGCTGCAGCCACCCAGCGGAACTGGCAGGACTCTGAAGCACAGAGCAGCTCCAAGACCCCTGGGCAGGTGTGTGCTCCCTGGCCAGCTGGCCAGGATGAACGCACCCGAAACCCAGCACATACCCAAAGAGCCCAGAGCCGAGGATGCTCGAGGAGAAGGCTAGCATTACAGTCACTACTGACTCGAGCCAGTCTGAACCACGGCACAGTTGTCCACCACCATTCCCTGCCCAGCCAAGACCTCCTCCCATGTGGCCCCAGACACCGCTCAGCCTGTGCACAGCCGCTCCTTGGGACGGGGGAGAACGAAAGCCTTCAGACTGCTACCGAAGCCAGGGGAGGCCCGGGGATCCCTTCGTACAGAAAGGGGAGATGAGGAAATGACTAAGAACAAACTGCCCCTGCTTCTACTGGAAGTATTTCCGAGATTAATCTCTGCAGAGATAAGAGTCCTAAAATATTTATATGACAAATTTCATGCTTCAGTGTAAATTCCCCTGAAAGCCCTACAAGAGGGGTAGGGGGGTTTCTACCTCCCTTTCTCTCCTTTGCTCTGACTCTCCACACACATAAAAAATAAACTGATAATATCCAGCTAGGCTGAATAAATTCAGAGCTATTGAGCTGAAGAATTACAATTGCCCAGAGAAAAGCACAGAAGGAAGCAACTCTCCTTCCTACAATGCAGGGGTGAGTAATGGAGCATAAGTGTGTGACTTCAGCCCCTACACCCTCCTGACTGACACAAATATACATCATCTGGAGATCGCCAACTCAGTTTGTGGTCAGACAATGTCTGCATTAAAGCTGAGGAAACAGGAGATATAATCATCAATGAGGGGAGAAAGAACAACACTATAATCATAACACATAGCTATCAAACAGCATAAATAAATCAAATGTAATTCAAAGAGGCATAAGCAACGTATAATTCATGACAACAAGTATCAGGCTTCTGAGAACTACAGGATTGATAAAATCCCTCCAAAAATGAGATTGTATTTCAGTCTACAAACTGGTGATGTAAAGATGAGATCCCAGCACCTATACATAGCACCTGATTTAACAAACACAAGTAAGAGCTGGCCTCTAACTCTGTGCTGCTCCATGGAGATGACCATGGGACACATTGACCCTCGCACTCAAGGCCAATTCTGTGAGACATATTACAATAACAGTCATCTTCACTTACAATTATTTCAACCTTCCTTCACTGCAATGATTTTCTTTTTAATGAGTTGTGGTGCTTTCGACAGCCCTGCCATTAGTATGCCTGAGAGCAACCTGGGCAGAGGTTTAATCAGAGTTTCTTCACCACATCAATCTGCCAATATGACCGTGATCCAGAGGTAAGCCTGCAAGGGAAAGGTCGCCTTAGACATCATCATTATTTTTTTCTGTTGACATTGCGAGCATGGCTGCTGCTGACAAAGGCTAGCTTTGAAACGCGGGCAATTTCAGATGCAAAGGAAAATAAAAACCCTTTAAACTACCTCATCAATTTGCACAAGGCACTGAAGAGGCACCAGCCACAGCAGCACCGCTTGGTCGGGCAGATGCCCCGAGTCAGGGATCGCAACCAAGGCCGAGACGTTCTTGCGCTGGCGACCAGGGCTGCCTTGCCGGCATTCCTGCTTCCCCAGGCTTTGCATGGGCCATCCCTGGTGCAGTTCGCCTGCATGCACTAACGGACTGCATTCCCTCCTATTGCTCCTAGAGTGGACCAAGTCCTGAGGCATCCTGACGGGGGTCACCGTAGTTGGTGCTGGGCAAATGTATCATAAATGACAGACGGAGCCTCAAAGATCTTACTGTTCTCAATGAACAAGGGAATCTATCAAATTATTGTTAGCTCTAACTTAAGCAGAAACTTCTTTTCATAAAGGATCTTCTTTCCACAGAAAGAGAAAAATAAAAAGCCTTCCTATGTCTACCCTCAAATAATACCCGCAACAATTCCATTCGGCCCTTTCCAGTGTCCTTATCTTTTGTCCTCTGGCTGGCTGTTGTATTTAAGCCCTGTGTTCAGCTCGTTAAACACATGCTTTGTGCTCAGCAGTGCATCCCATGGAGTTATAGAGAGCAGGGGATGCAGAGGGCTTATGGCATCCGCCAGCATTTCCTAGACGCTTGCAGAGGCACCGTAAGGTAGAGCAGCCCAGGCTGTGGCAGGGCTAAGTGTCGCTGCCCAGAGACAAAAAGCACCACCTCTCGTTCCCCCTTGCCTTTTGAAATAGCAGACGCACTGTGGGCATGTTTTGCCAAGAGCCTAGCACGTTACATCCCATTAACAATAGCAATTGCAATGAATAGGGCTGACAATATAGTTAGAGATGATACACAATTTATTCTTCGGTATTATTGCCTGTTAAATTTAAACATGACAAACCACATTGTATTTCTGCCTCAACTTTATGACTATAGAGGAAGAAAAAAGCTTGGATATTTCTCAAATTGTAGAAAACAGTCCAGACTTGAAGAGCTGTTCATTAAGTTTGAAGCAGAATAGGTTATTTCAGCCTGACTGACGGAGGTGCTGCAAGGGCAAGAGATGTGAGCACACTGCTTGCTTTTGTTTAGAGTACAGCAGCAGGCCGAGGGAGCCCAGCCTGAGAGCAGGACCCCTTTTACAGCAAGACCATCTTCCCCTGTCCTGTGACCAGCACAGAGGAACATCATTTACAATTCTTGATTGTAGTCTCACTCCATTTCAGATGGCTGTTAGCTGCTCTCAAACTTTCTCTGGCTTCTCTACCCAGGTAACAATAATWTTTTTTTTTTTTGCATTAAGCTATGCCTAGAGAGCATCTGCTTCTTTTTCCTCTTGCTCATACCCTACAAAATGTCATGGTTCTGACTACAGTCACACCAACTGCCCTATGCCAGGTCCTAACTTTTCACTGACAGTAGTAGAAAGTTGGAGGCAGAAATCCAGATCCCAACCCAAAGAACTTACAGTCTGAACAGTTAAGGGAAAGCACAGAGAGAAGAAGTAGGAAGCTCATATTATATAAAGGTCCCGCCAGAAAGAAATAAAAACCCTAATCCTACTGCCTCCGTCTTACTCTCAAGATATATTGACAGGCTCTCAAGATTTAAATCTAATCCCTACTCACAAGGCTCAGCTTAACAAGAATCATTTTCTGACCAAATAGATGAGAAACCTAAAATTTCCCCTTCTCTTGGCTTCAAAACTTGCTATAACCCTCTACTTCCTTTTTACAGCCTCCTTGGGCTGAGCTCTCAACCTGTAATGGGAACCCCCAAGACATTCCCCTTCTCCCAGCTGGGTCTGGTAACTGGCAATGACCATCTTACTGCAGCTCCTCTGGCTTCAGAGAAGCATCTCAGAACACAAGGATCAGTCCTGCAAGACCTCGTTGCAGGCTCTTTGACCTTTCTTGGGCAGGCCCCAGGCTCTAACTCTCGTTGTAATATAAAGTAGATGATGCCCATACTACTGTATAAAGGGGGCTATTTACCCTCCTCCATGAGATGTGATGGAAGAACGCGAGCTCTAAACTCCTACCATGATGGCTCTAGCAGTCAGGTGGGTTTTACATCTCTGTGGTATGAATCATGAGCTTAGGCCATAGAATTCATGGATTTAAAATGTTTATTGGACAAAACCTGTATGTACTTGGCGTCTGCAGGATGCACCAAACAGAAAATCCATTCCTCATTTTCTCTCACTACTACCCCAGGTCCTTTGCAATATGTCTCTTCTCTCAAATTTACCTTTTCCTACCTCCAATTCTCACTTTCTCTAATTTCTCTTAAAAGTAGTAGGCTCTGCAGAAGTGAGGAGTCTAGAAGCAAGATGCAATTCCTCTAGCTTTTCACACACACACACACACACACACANAAAAAAAAAAAAAAAAAAAAAAAAAAAAAAAAAAAAAAAAAACTTGCCAGACAGTGCAGGTCAGGTCTTGCTATACCAGCTTATACATCTTGCTACAATGCTGTAGACCTAATTCTCACCAGAAGGACATGCAGGCTATGGCCAGTACACAATGATGCTTTAGAGATTTTTCTTTCCCTGCAAAAGTAAGCCTACAGAAAGGCTTTTTCTGCAATCTCTAACTTTCTCTGTCTACATGAGCTTGTTTGTTTAGCAACGCCAAAAATTGCCATTTATCTCAAGCATGTTACACACATGACACTGAGTTGCTTACAGAGGGCATGCAGGCTTACAAAGCTGAAAGGCCAAAAGAAGTCAATATAGTATAATACGCTGTGAAGATTCTTTTCCTTGTTTTCTTCACTGATCTCGTTTAGTTTAATAAATGCCCCCAAACCATAAAGATACCAGAATCACATGTGCAGAGATTTGGAGAACTTCAGAATTGCATTATTTCTGCCATTTACAAGAAGTGAAATTACTTTTCAGCATTTAATTTAGCATGTGTTCCTCTCAGGAAACAGTTTATCTAATGAATAGCATGCATAGTAAAGCAGCAACACTCATGTAGTCAACAGACAATAAAAAAATAAGAAAAGTATTCCCTGCATTTTTAGAATATTTAATGCTATAGTAATGTGGTGAGATATATAACTTACTGCAACTTTAATAGCACTCTCTTATAATGTATTAATAGCCTCATATTATGGAGAAAAATCTGAAGTGCAGTCTCAGTACTAGACTGAGCACTTGCTTAATTTTGAACCTACAATTCTGCCCTCAGTAAACACTCCTACTTTGGGGTGATTAGCTTTAGTTGAATATGATCAAATGTTTAGCTTCTCTCTGATCCAGTAAATGCCAACTTCTATTACCACACACACATCAGTAACACTAAGTAAAATTATTGAACTGCCTAAGCATATCCTTAAGACTACAGAAAAGGAGAATTTTGCAAAATGTTTCCAAAGATCAGCAGAAGAGGGTGAAATGTTGCAGCACCAAATGCAGTGGTGTGTTTCCAGAAGAAAATGAACCAGTGGTAATATTCACTTCTCCTGTAATATCATTGCTTTTCTTAATGTAAGAAGAACGTGCACTTAAGACAATAACACCAGAAAGGAAGACTGGGAATGCAGCCATTAACCTGTCATCCCACTGCACATGCCATGTAGATCATTCCTAGCCCATTACTGTTGACAGCTTAAAAAGTTTGAGCTGCTTTTTAGAAGGTAGTGCACAAAGTAATGTTTCAATGCACTGTTTTATGCAGGGCGTCCATTAAAGGAGGCAAATATGGCCTAAACCTTCCATGCAGTTTTCACAGGGAAAATAAATGAACTATTCTGCCAGTACTGTGTCTCCTTGCAAACTACCTTCACAGTGGAGCAGTAGAGTGAGCAGCAATATGAAGCAGACAAGGGATCCTAATCCATTTTAGTGAATTATAGCCTGGTCCTGTACACTGCTTCCTATTAACACCAGTAAGCTTTGGATCAAGTGGTTATTTTGCTGCGTTTGGCAGCTATCTGAAGGGGCTGGCTGCTGAACTGATCTCTACTATATGTTAGACATAAGAAGCAGCCATCTGGGTATTCAGTTCTAGCATGAAATTTAGGATGAGTATTTAATACACAGTCTTATGTCATCTGGGTGCCCTGCAAGTCTTATACCTGTCTGGGCACCAGAAAGCAAACTCCTAGGTTGTAATGCCAGACAGCTAGAAAAAAAGGTTAGTTTTGTCTGGAACTTTTGCATTGAAGCAAGACTAATGCAATGATTTGGTTGGATAGAAATGTCATGCTGGGCACCCCTGCTATACAGATTATACCTGCCAGCTACAGAAACACTCAGCAAAATGGACATGGGGGAAAAAAAAGAGAGAGAGAGAGAAAGAAAGAAGAAAGAAGAAAGAAAAAAAAAAAAAGCCCAAAAGGTTCATTTGTATAATCAAAAAACTAATCCAGATGTCAATTCAAAAGATGCCTTTGTAGTGCAGCAGAGCTGACACAAGGCGAGTGCATCGTGTGCTGAAAGTGCAAGGACCAGACAGAATGTGTTATTCTCATCCACTTTGGTTTGCATGGTGTGTGCTAGCATCTGCAGAGCACCAGCTAGAATCCTGAGCAAGATATTTTCCAGATCAGAAATTTTTTAAGTCCTCTGTGCTAGGAATTGAAATCAATGGGCACAGAAATTTCGGTAAAAGCCCATAAAATACAACCCACCCCCCACCCCCCAGCAAATTGTGGCCTTTTTTAAATTTAGCTCTCCAATTCTGTAGTGAGAAAAGTGATGTATTCTAATGCCTTTAGAACAGAAACAGAACAAAAACTGGCTCTAAGCTGAGGTAAATCAAAGCAAATCTATGAACACCAGCCAAGCTATGTCATGCAAAGTATGTTGTCCAACATTCATTAATTCCTGTAGGCCATTTCTACAAGTAGGTAAGTACAAAATAAAGAACTAGCTGCTTGTAAGCAAACAGAAGACACAAGCTTGCAGGAGTAGAAACATTTCAGCCCTTCCAAAAACCTTTATGTGAACAAGAAACCTTCTGAGCTTCTTGCTGCAGTGACCTCAGTGACTGAGTTGCATTAATGGGAGTAGATCTGTAACGAAAAATATAGGAATGGCTAGAATTTTACATTGCAGATGTCTTACTCTGTTGCTCTTCTCAGCCTGAATATTCTGAACAACCAAAAATGATGAAGATAAACAGTGTAATTGTTCACCCTCACTACAAAATTGCAGTTCTGGTGCCATAAATTGTGATCTCCATAGGGATAGAATGAGCCTGCTTTCCAAAGAATTACTCCTGGGCTTTGTAAAAGCCCCACACAGCAATACATTTAATATAGTATCATTTTTATAACATAGCAATGTGAGACCTATAGCATTTGGCAATAAACTGTGAGTAACTGCTGATTTGCCATTGCCAGAGCTGTTCCCATAATAACATTTAAAGTACCATATTCAATAAAGGCTTTTCTTCACTATACATTGATTTGTATTATCTTAGTCAGAGAAAATCTAGCTCGTTTCTTAATGTGTCAGCAGCATAACATTAAGAACAACTGGAATATTTGTTCATTCTCACTCCTATTCAACTTGCAGGTGTTATCGAGCGTTTACCAACTCCACCTCCCTAGGCAGGAGAACAGTCGATCTCAAGAAAAAAAAATATCATTTCATACACATCATTCAGCTCCCATTTATGTCTTGTGCCTACCTGTACACCTAATATTTTTTGTCTTTTGACCTTTGATTTACCTGAGGGTAATTTTGCCTGTCAGGCTATGGAGCAACAGATTTCTTTTTACAGGGAAGAAAAAAAAAAAAGAAAAAAAAAAGCTCCTCCCCTAGAGGGTCAGCCTGCCAGGTGGACTGTCTGATACTTCCAGTGACTGTTTTGGGATTAATTGCAGATTATGGCTCATAATAATTAAAAGAACTACTGTATAATTGCCCATTTTTTGCCTCCAAATAGAGCAAATTCCGTTCCACATTTCTAGGGCAAGCTCCACAGCTAGTGTACTTAGTATGAATGCAGCACAGTCAGTGAGTCGGTTTGACACCAGCTGTGGAACTGGCCCTGATCCTTAATGTTTGAGCTGCTTTTTAGAGTCTGAGCAAAGCCACATCTCAATGCTGCCAGTTAAAGTACATACTATGCAAAACTGGACGCTTTAAATACATGTGTGTATTCCCCAAAGTTCATAGCATTTGAAGGGAAGCTTTTAAATACCGCAACATCTTTTCTGCCAGATTTTGCAAATGCAGCCTTGATCTGCTGATACCAATGCAAGTACGTGGCAGAAGGCTCAGGTCCATTGGTCATGCCACACCTCTGTCTGCATCTGTCCCTGATTTCCCCTCTTGAGTCACTTCACCATCAAAGTAGCTCTATCACTTACTTTTGGGTGGCCAAATACCTTTATTCTCTCTCCCTGCGCTCTTGGCTGCCTCTATCAGTTGACTTTCCTCAGACTTCAAGCCCTGTGGGTCAGGACCATGTTCATAGCTCAGGTTTTTGTGCCACCTACTGCCATGATCTTATGGCGAAAGATCAACAGTCCTGGGCAATACAATAAAGTAAACAGTGACCGATACTACACAGCATCCTTAGCTGCCCTACCAATTCTCCCTAAATTTCTCCTTTCCCCTTGGGAGGAGGGGAATAAGATCTTTCCCTTTTGGCAAGAGGAAAGGCATGCTACCCAGCGCGTGGCAGGGCACCRGCTGCTGGCCTCGCCATCCCGGGGCCGGGGAGCCCTCGCCCCGCCGGCTGCCGAGGTCGGTGCGCGGGGGACGACGGGGGCGCGGGACCCTCCGCCACGGTCTCTGCCATAGGGCTTTYCTGCACCGCGTGCCCTGGCAGAGCAGCAGGCACCGTCAGGCAGCCGTGCTGGACAAGGTCCCACCTGCCATGACATCGCCGCAACGGGGATAATTCAACATTTTACATTGCTTTTTGCCAGTCTCTTTTACAATAAAAGRGTAGAGTAACTCCATTCCTTAAAATGCGATTAAGATGTAAGGCCTGATTTCTGCCTATTGCAGGCCATCCTGAGTAAGCCTCTTTGACAAGTATTCATTTTTCAAATCAATGCTTGTTATAAGCTTGCACAGTTAGTTTTTATCCTTCTGTTCAGGAGGGACATCTGATGTACCCTGACAGCTTTATCCATATTTAAAAGTGACAATTGGCAGATACGTGCATATAGGTTTACTCCAATTTTATCTAGCTTGTCAGCTGCTGAAAATGGATTGACAAATACCTACTAATAACCTAAACCAGTGGAAAAGAATCATAGTCCTGGGAGAAAAATAATCAGATTTCAATTTAAAGGATTTTTCAGGAAACATTCACCCTTCACAATTTGAAGCTCCTGTAGAACGTGCGACAACTCAGGACATGTGGAAACAAGATGGTCCTAGTGGTTAAATATGGATTTAAGAACTTGACCTGACTGTATCAGGTCATAACACCTCTGACCTAGCTGTTCTTTTTCAGTATTACAGTTTGTTCCCTGCTGTGACGGCTCACTTGGTCTTGAGGAAGCAGTTCTGCCCGATGTGGAACACAGATAACCAAAGAAGTCAGTTGTACATCCTCACCTCCCTCAAAACAGAGAGTTATAATACAATCTGAAAAAAACAATCAAAAATAGCTTCTTCCTGTCCCTGTATTAAACTTTAATTTATATTGCAGTTATATTTTCCTTTTGCTTATTGTTACTGGGAAAAAAATCATCTGTGGATCCTCCCATATCTCAGATTTTCCTGTGCTTTCTTTTTCCAAAGAAAAACCATTAGAGGACTTGCTTAGGAGCTATTTATTATGTGAGCAGTAGATGAAATGTCCTTACTCCAAGTTATCTAAATCGGTCAATTATAAATTGATCTCTGTCAATGTCTTTTATTTCCCACCTTAATGAAGATTTTTGCCAGTCAGAGCAACTTCTCCATACTGTACAGATAAAGGCACTGGCCAAAAGGGAACCTGAGTTCTTTTCCCGTTATGAAACGCAGCTAAGCAAAATCAGTGCTATAAATAAACATATTATGTGCATTGGAGTGATGCACAGGAGACGAATTACTTTGTGTTGCTGAGCACCTCTCAAGAGAACACAGATCCTCACATAATGTCCCCTTGAAATGAGGAGAAACAAATTTTTAAAGAGTATTTCCTTGTGTAGTCTTATTAATGGAAATAGCCAACAGTAAGAAAAAAAAATCAATGTTTTGTAAAAAGAAAAATCTATAAATTTGCTATATTATGTGTTGCTATCTTCCTCATGGTAATGGTCAATACTGCATATTAATTGAAAATCAATGGTACCAATAACACTTCAACTGAATATGGACAATAGCTCAAAGTTTTCTTATATTGTCTGTGCTGCTTTCTCCAATATAGTCTTGAGTACTTCATTTTTTGGCTATAATTAAAAGTACTATCATGTGCTATCTGAAAACTGATCAAACTCTGTTCATAAAAACCTGCTAGGAAATCTATCATTATGATYATAGCTTTACACAGAAACTTCTGCATGTAGCCAATACAGTGGTGCACATGCATTCAAGAAGATCAGGCATTCAGAGCACACACAGAGAGAGATTGTTTTTTCCCCATTATTGGATACAAATGCTGCAGTTTAATTACAGGAATTATACCCTCAGAGCCTTCCCAGAAGCAGGGCTTTGAATGACATGCCCCTTGATTTTTTAGAACAATATCTGAAAGTGTATGGCACAAAAATGATGTCTATAGCACATCTATAGGGCCATTTCATTGTCCATCAGGACAGATGTCCTGGGACATTAAATAGATTACATTTATAATAATTATGTTAGAATTGCAGTGATGAATTCCGACAGCTGTAACTTCTGCAGGGTTATGATTGCAATGCAAAATTGGACGTTATCTTGTCACACTTGTATTTTTCTTCCAAGACCTCAGTTTCCTTCAAGAAGATCTGGAATAACTTTAATTAGTATTAGCAGCAGTATATTCTGCCTGTAGATTCGTAGCAAAAACAATGGACTCATTTCAATTAACTGTCAAAAGACACTGCTATTACTTAATGAGGTATGAACTAAATACAATTTGTAATTTAGGAATAGCAATAGGAAGCAAACATATTGTACTGTACTGAAAGTCTGCAAGAGGTCTAACAGCATAGTTTATTACACTGACATGGCAGTTAGAGTCATCTTTCCTCACCTACAATGCATAAAACAAAGAAATATAGAGAAGCTGCTTTACAATGTTTTTCATTTGAAGTTGCAAATAAAGTTGCAAATGAATGTTTCTCGTATAAAGTTAAAAGCATGGGGAAACCTATGGCAGTGGTTGCAGGACATCGAATGAACATRAGGACTTCTGGTTCTTGTCCACTGGATGGATCACATGAGTCTTGAGCCACAAGCTTGTGCGGATAACTGTTCTCGAAAGAAAGAATAGAGCCTGCAATCTAATAACTGGTATTTTATGGTAGCAATGATTTCTCCTACAGTCCCTCTTGCCACTAACCTACTGAATCCTGCTATAGCTCTTCCAAGAGATGTGTCCTGTGGTCTGGTTCTGGCCCAGCTGTGGACCTTTAGCCTGGGCACAGCAGCTTGCAGGGCTGAAAACTGAAGGATGCATCCAAGAGAAGACTGTGACAACATCAGAAGATGGATGCCCAGCCACAGCTTGGAAAACCATCTATGTTCTCCAGCAGACAGATCTCAGTTTCTGCCGGATCTGATCATCTTGTTCTGTTTTTAGTATATACCCGAGAACTTTTTGCTTAACGGCTTCATTTTCTCCTATCCAGAAGTTAGCTAAGTGCCCTTTCCCCTGGGACTATGGCTGACTTTTCTCACTATGCCTGTGTGGGACAGAAGCCAGATCCTTCCAAGGGATTTACACATGCTTCACTCAGTGTAATGTTTTAAAAATAAAATTAAAGGAAACAGTACTTGTTTTTACTATTTTGCTTTGAACTCATTCATGCAGGTCTATGTATAAGAATATAGTCTCTAGTGTGTGTGTCCTTTATATACCAAGAGTTTGTCACCTTGCTCTTTCAAAGTAATACATTTCTTTATTTTCTGACTTCTCATTCAGCTCTGTTCTCTCCTCTGAGCTCTTCTGCATTTTTCTGCAAATAAGGGAGAAGGAGAGAGGACTCTTAGCAGGTTAAAACAATTTGATGCCTTGGAAAATGATCCCTTTGACACAATGAGYGCTACACAAATATTCTCTCAGCTGTGTTTAAACAGGATCTTTGTACATTAATCATCTAAGGAACTGCAGACAGAATTACAAGTGGAGTCATTTTCATGTCTCATGCCACAGGCAAAGATTTGGGATGCAGAACCAATCACCCTGAAGTACTCAGGGAGAGCGCGGGAGAGAAGTGTTCAGAATGTAAGAGGCAAAGGGCTAATTATAGGGACTGTGAACTCCCTTGGCAAATCTCTCAAAATGGAAATTGTGATCTGGCTGGTATCTTTCACTCCTCCACTTCCCAAATACCACTCAACGAATATTTATTATATCTTTGCTTTGATTAAAAAAGCACCTCCCCCTAAATATAAGCATTTGAAAAGCTTTGAAAAACATGCAATACAATGCAAATTACATTTGTCAATCTGCTTCGCTTCAGTAACTAAATAACTTCAGGGTCTCATCAATATTTTTAGAACACATCTTGTTCCTACTTTCCTCTTGCTCTAGTTCAGCCTGATATTTAAACATACTTATATTTCTATGCATAGTATATACAGTCTAGCTAGTACTACAGGCAGAGAATTAGTTGTAGGATTAAGCCATTGGATTGAGATAAATGAATATAAGAAGAAAGCCTAGTGACTACAAGCAGAAGCAGAATGAATAAAAGAGAATCAAATGCCAACAAATCAGGAGGCAAAGTATTTATCAGCTAAAAGTCATTYCCTTCTGTAAGTCTCATTTCTTCCCTTTAAGTCTTCCAATGGCATCATCGTCATCTCAGTACTGACTCTTTTTGTTGGGAATGCCTAATGAGCAGCACTGTGTAGACAGTGTCCGTCCAGTGAGGGAAGGGAGAAAAAAAAGATTTAACAAGATTTTTTAACAATATTTAGGGTACATATTCCCATTCTTTGATTGCTTCCTATGACCCTTCCTACATCCAACATGCCATAGAAGGGAATGGAGTTACATCCAACAGAGATTTATTTTCTTCCTCTCTCTCTTTTTCTAAGCCAAACCGATCTGGCTTGCACACCAGGGGCATATCCCAGCCCTACAGCCACCTTACACCCACATTACCACCATGCCGTTCGCACCCACGAATCAAACGGGGCAGATGCTGCTTGCTTTGTGCAACCGAGAGCTCCAAGTACCTGCATGGGGAGACAGGTCTGTGCCAGAGCTGCATGCAAAACAGAGCAAAGCAAGTGGGCTTTTGTTCCCAATGCCAACTGTAGTGGGGGGGGGGATAAAAAAAAAAAAAAGGCAATTTATTCATGAGCTCTCCCTCCCTAACTACAAAGGGAGTATACCTGATACAAAAGAAACATCTGAGTAGTGCACAAAAAGGTATAAAGGCCTTCTATGGGTGCTACAAGTAAAATAAAAAACACCCTGGAAGCAGGACCTAAGCCATCAAGAGTAAATATAATTAATAAAGCTGTGCAGGGATCAGAATTTCCATTTCTCAGAACTTTGTGCAGTTTGAACTATAGCTAAGTCCAAGTTARAAAGGGGAAAAAGAAGTATATTACACTCTTTGAAATTACTTTTTTTTTTTTTTTAAATGCCAAGACATTGTATATCATTTCACTTCATTACAGTACAAAATGCAAGCAAACTTAGATACAAAATACGAAAATATCCTACTTAAACTCTTGAGAAGGTATATTTTCAGCATATCTTTTATATGGCCCTAACAAAAAAAAATCATTAATATACTCACTGGGATATTTTCAGTGTTTATGAAATAGCCATCATCCACAAAGAAAAATATCTCATCAGAGAATGTTCTGGAGCTTTAATTAACAACTGGAAGGCCAGATCACAAAAGGCACAGCAGATATTTTGGTAAACTAAGTGTTTCAGATTGAGCATGTTTTTGGGATGCTTTAATTCAACTGTCAATTCAGAGGTTAGTGGATAAATCCTTTAAATACAGGTCTTGGGCTTCAGTTATGCCTTGCTATAAGCAGTGACATGAAAGGAGTATCCCAAATGAATAGGACTGTAGAAACTGGGCATGCTCTTTCCTTGGTGCTAYTCTTGGACTGAACTATTCATCTTTAAATTGCCTCTGTGTCTCTAACTGGGCTGTCTGGCTAGCTGACAGACAAGTCTTAGTGAAAGACAGACTTGATAAATACACCAGGAGGAGAACTTGTGGWCTTTCTATACAAATGGAGAAATGGAAGGAAAAAAATGGAAAAAAAGAATAAATCAGGAAAAAAAAATTGCTCAGCTGCCCTTACTCAGTAGAAGACTTCCGGAAAAAGACAGAGAAAAATGACCATTTAAACCAAACAAACCCAGGTAGAGTATTTGGGCTGTCTCTTTCCTAGTCTAACGTACAGACTAATCTTCTGGTACCTCCTAGATCTAAGCAGGAAGAGGACTATTGGCAAGTCCCATGCACTGAGTTTAGGTCACTTTCTATCTGTCCCCTGATATCCGAGCTTGAGGGTGACTGACGATATAAACTAGAATCAACGTTTCCCTACAGTGTGAAAAAAGATGCTTTAAGCAAAAACAAACTTGATATTCTTCTGTAATCACATGTCTCCAGAACAGACTTTTAAAAAAACCTGGGATGTTCGTGATAAACTGATSAGAGTTTTCAATACGACCTAAGTGCCTCGAGTCTCTAAACTACTCTTGCAATGAACGGGCCAGGCACCTCCAGAAGTCATGTAGGATCCTGGGGGTGTGAGAGCAGAGGGCTTAGTCACCACACAGACATACCCATCTCTTCTGACTACAGAAATAAGATATTTAAAACTAGATGGGGTGGAATTGGAAGATTTAAAACTAGATGGGATGAGATTGGAAACTGTCTCCATAACTTTAGGTGCATCAGAAGGATATTTTTTTCCTTTTGGGGTGGGACCCAGCCACACGATAGTCATCGTGCTATCTCCCTGCACCTCCTGGCAGGGTACATTCAAGGRCAAAGCATAATCTGAAAGCCTTCCCACTGAGTCACATTTCTCTAAACCTGAGCCCACAGATAAGCGAAGCTGTCGTTCTTAATAGCTTTTGCCCGGCTCACAGAGGTAATGAGATAACGCTTGCTTTTATGCGTATGCATATCCTGCTTCTGTGAGCAGCAGGATACACATGGGAATTAAAAGGAATTGGCTAAATTCCCTCAGGTTCAGGACTCTATATAAGAAAAGAAATAGCACTTTCAGATGAAGGTGATGACTAAAATTTATTCTGCAAGTGACCCAGACTGGTCCTAAAGATTGATCAAGTGAATTTAGTCCTTTAATCAGTGATTTTTCTTGAATATTGTTCACTGATCTGATCAAGCTAAGGGAAGTGGAAGCAAACTTAAAATTATAATTCAGGGGAGAAAAGGTTCTTAACTACTGTTTATTATTATTATTTAATTAAAGTGGGTTGAAATAAGGTAGGATGATGGTCCTACTTCAAGTTTAGATCTGTACTGCATGTTGCTAGAACTTAACAAAACATAAAGGTAGAATCAGTTATTTTCTCACCAATTTTCCTCTCCTGAGATACTCTCAGAAGTCATCAAACCAAAACAAGACATATAATACAGAACACATCACARCTGAGATCACATTCACCAAAATTCGAGTGAGCCAAAAAACAAACAAACAAACAAAMACAGAACTACGTCTAACAAGTCCTTAGCAGCAGTAAGCAGCAGCCTTGGGAGTCAGAGATGGTGACAGCTCCCTCCAGGCATTAACCAAATACACCAGGATAGATTGTCTCCTATTTTTTTCCTAATGGTTTATTTCTCATTTAAAACCATCCCAACTTGCACACCAATGTAAAAACATTCTCCAGATAGTTTTAACACATATTACATACTTAAGTCCCTTATCACAGCCTACCTGTTGCAAACCAGGCCTTTTCACTYGACTATGCAAGAATAAATACGACCACTGTTTTCATAACATTGCCATAGCCCCTTGCGCTCGACTGCTTTCCTGGAGCTCTCAATACAAGCTGGCACTGGTAAGCCTTACCGGCCATACCTACTTTCCTATCGATCCTCCTGCTCTGTGTTAGCCTGCCAGGGTCGSTTGTCCTGAGGGGCTCTCTCAGGTTTCTTTGCCAGCAGACTGCCAACTGTGAGATACYGTCTGTGACTTCCAGGTCGATTAATATTGATGATCTTCTTCAAGAAGAGATTTACTAGTACAAAACAATGACCTTTCCTGAAATACTGATCTGTATGAGTTGGGCAAAATGATGTTCTTCTCAGAGACATACACATCTCTAGTATCCAAAAAYGCACCCATTACCTCGGTGCACAAGGTGACTGGAGACACAGTAGGGAAAGAAAAATAGAACAAATCCTTCCCTAACAAACAGGACAAGAACACAACGCAGCACATGCTGGAGTTGATGAGCATCTTCCTTTTAAGTTAGTTGTGCCCTTTATCAGGCCCTGAGGACAAACTCAGCATTTATCAGGCTGGGTTAAAACCTCCTTGGAGGCTGTGGAAAGGCTGTTAGAAAATGTGGTGAAATGCGCTGGCAGATCTGAGTTCTGATATTTCATCACAGGGGAGTGCCAYGCAGCAGTAAGCACAAGCCGAAGATATTTGCCCTGGGGTGCCACTGAGTGCCTCCAGGAGCTGGCAGCAGCTCCCTTCCCCCCGTGCTGAGATGTGCTTGTTCACGGCCWCAACTAACAACCCAGCCAGCCCTCAGCACCCTGCTCCTGTAGGGCTGAGCTGTCACGAGTGCAGGGACTGACGACAAATGGACCACACGAGTCTTCAGCTGGAAAGGGTGCAAGAAGCTCCGATCTTTCTCATTTGCAGGTCCTGTAGCGACAGAAGAAATGTGCTTTCTTTGGACAAGCATTTTAAAACTGTTTCCTGAAGTCAGCAAAGTTCTGCTATGCCTCTGCCTACAAAGCATTTTGGACTAACGTGCTCAAGTACATGTCTTAATCCCTGGGTGCCTTTGACCTTGGAAGGCTGATGGTCTGAGTTTAAAGGGTGCWGATTCTCAGGGCTGGCTAATTGCAATGGGATTTTTAGCTGCCCAGCACTTCCCTAGSTGAGAAACACTGTGTTCACGTCCCAGACCAGATCCTCAGCTGCAATAAACTTCCTTCAGCTTCCAGTAGCTGAAGGTACAACTTCTTTTGCTATATTAGTGATTCTCTATTTTCACAAAGACTGAAAGATGCCTTATCAAAACCACAAACAAAGAGGAAAAGTTACTTGAGTTTTGGCTAAAAGTTCAAGTCTATCTTCACATCGTTCAAACTGCCTGCCCGTCCCTCCATACTCCGATTTTTGAGTAAGCGGGCATATAAGCACCTAGCCGGAGCCAACGCCTCTGCCACGTCAGCGGCCCCCAGCCCGCCCCGCGAGGCGCGGGCGCTCCTCCTCGCCGTCCGCTGTGCACGACGGGGCTCGCGCACGCACGGCGCTGCACGGCGCCGGCGGGAGGTTGCAGACCCGGCGGCAGCCGCGCGACGGCGACGGCTTTTCCTTCCTCCGCACGCGCGACGCGGGCTCCTCGGGCCGCCGGGCGGGCCGGACACCCCGCCGAGGCCGTAGGACGTCCCCGCGGACAGCGCCGTCTGCTTCTGCCGTCTGCCGCGCGGACCCGCGGCCGCCGTCTCGTCACGGAGGGAATGGGGTGGTTCGTCCCGGTTCGCGCCGCACAGGTCCTCACCGGCGGCTGCTTGGTGCAGTTGTTTCCCAGGTGCGCGCACACACTTGTTTGACGTCTTCTCCTAGTATCTCTCTGGTAACTGAGTTGGAGCCATCTATTTCACGGGCACAGAGCATGCCCTGGACAGATCTCTCTTAGATCAGAGCGCTTTCTGCTCCATCCTAATTTACCGGTAAAAAGCCTCCCATCAATATCATCGTTGCTGGCAGGATAAACTGATAGTATGTCAGAGCTGGGACAACCTGATGTTTCTGTTGAATGTGTCCCTAGCACATGAGGGCTTGCTGAAGCTATTACTGCTGAAATAGGTAAAAGCGAGTAGACAGGCTGCTGTTGCCGTTACAGAAAGCTTTGACAGTATTCCAAGTTAAGATTAATGTGAAATGAGGCTACAAGGCAGCATTACCAAATAAGCACAGAATCTGATTACCAAAGAAATACAAAACGGGAAGCACTGGACCACACACACCACAGACCATCCATTAGCTGGTATTTTCACATGTCTAGTTATGATTTGTAGTGAGGTAATAACCCACGTCCCCAGCTGCTATAAATCATAGTCAAGAGCCCTCCACTGATTTATGCCATCCAAGACTGTCCCTGCACATTACACAGCCCCTCTCAGGCAGAAGGGTGTCAGAACACTTCACAGCCGTTTCAGCCCCACCAAAATGTAATCACCACTAAGGGGGAAAAAACAGCCATGCAAATTGTGAGGATTCATGGTAACAACCCTAAGAGAAGAATTCAGACTTGGGATTCTGGTGGGCACTTAACAAGAAACGAGCTATGAGTTCTCATTTTAAAAGGGAAATTATGAGTACCACAGACTGTATTCTTTCTGAAATCTGACTTTCAAATGCAAAATAAGAACGAATCTGAAGTATTCCCTATCAAATTTGCATCAAAGAATAATACATCTTGGCAATTCCACCTTTGGTACAGGTAACATTCATAACCTATACTGCTGGTATGAAATAACTTGCTTTAAGATTTTGTGCCTACACTGGGTACCAGTCGTGGCAGCACAGAGCTGAGTCTCTCAGCGGGGATGCCSTGTCCTGTCCACTGGACACCTCCAAACCTGTTTTCTGATTCAGTGCAAGGGCTCCACTTCAGTAAAATATTACTGGAAAGCATCTTCTGCATTCATTTGTAATGCCATATAAAACTCATTTTCCTCATTTGGCTTTTTTTGTTCACCTGTGTGTCTCTAGAAAACTGCTGTGTTTCAAGACTAAATCCCCAGTTGCTGCAGCAACTCGCCTCTGCTTATGGCTTGGCCCTGATTGTTGTTTTTAATAAGGAATTATAACAGAGTGTGCCAAACCACGTCTTCCCCATGCCCTGCAGCACCGCTTTACAGACTCGGCAGTTCTCAGGGTACGGCCGTGTTGCAGCCTCCCCTTCAGGGTACTCTGCGCGCTTTGCACCGACTGCTTGACCATCACTGAAAACAGGCTGTGTCTGTTCGTGGATGCCGAGCGCTTGCCTTAGCGCTTCAGAGGGAAATAGGGGGAAGATTTCAGTGGCAGATCTCGTGTGCCAGGGCTCTGCTTTTGGAAAGGCCATAAAAGAATCTACGGCCCTGTACGGCTTAGATGGTAACAACTGGCTCGGCTTGCAAAGAGCATTGTCACATCCGCCAGCACGGCGCAACGATTGATGGCATTAAGACAGACTTTTGGTTATTTCTTACACAAAACGAAGGTGCCACTGTGCCTTACTTTTCAGTAAACAGAATGACCTGGTAATACCACGGGGACCCACATAACAACCCAAAAAGGTTGTAACTTGTCAAGTAGGAAGGACTGTAGAGTCTGGAGATCAGTAAGGACATCTCTCCAGAGAAATACTGTGGACTGCTTTTCCAAAAGGCTCAATGCCCCAAACTGTATTATCTCGCTGAAGATTAAGAGCTGAGCAAATACAGACAAACTCACAGGAAATTATAGCTTTTCTGTGTGACGTGTGGGGAGACTGCCAGCTATGCTTTCCAAAAGACACTCGGTTTATCCACTTTTCCCCCAACGCATTTCCTTCTTTCCAGACTAGTTGCTGGCTAAAGGGTCCCGTTAGCYGATCAGGCTGCCCCCAGGCTTGCTGCGCCCTCCTCGCAGTTTACTAGGTGGTACTGACGCTGCCCCAGGAACAAGCCCATCTCCCTGCCCACGACTGAACAGCAAAAGAAATGTCTGTCTGCAATTCCAAAACCAGAGCTGCAAATGACGAAGACAGAACATTTCCTTTCCAAATGCTATCCACCTATCTCCGAGTTTCGGTTCCTGGTGCAGCAACTATGCAAAGTTCTTAACTCTCTGGTCTTGCATTTAAAAAAGCAAAAATCAAAGTAACATTTTAAACCTGCATAGTTATCCAGGACAACTGCAGCTTTAAAAGTTCACTATCCTTAAATAAACATTTAAGGAATAATCCACAGTTTTTTTCTCCTGCAACCCCATGACCTTTCTTGCAGTCTTATGACTTTGAGAAACTAGGCTGTAACTTCTGAGCGCGCCAACTTGGCAATATGTGTAAAATAAGTCCTAATGAATTTCTCTGTAGATAAGCACTGTGAAAGGTCAGGCAAATCTGCAGCATTTCTGCAGCTCAATTACTAAATTCATTTAGCACATCCTAGTAAGGGGTTAAATCACAAAGTTCTTGTCAGTGTTTCAATTCAGTCTTTTCAGTAACTCCTGGAAATCAGTTTAGTAAATACTTTAAGTTATTAATAACATTGTTATCTACTTATTTATCAAAAATACATAAGCTGACTATTTATAAACATTGACTTCATAGTAAATTAAACATGACAAAGTTGCTTTTATTAAGTGGAAGTCCTGGCAAGTCAAAACCAAGTGAATATCTGTGAATTGCCATGTTGTAAACCTCAGCCAATCAATGGTCATGCTATGACCAAACAGAAATACCGTTTAAAAGCAAAAGCTAAAATAAGTTTAAAAACAGATGGTTTCTTTACGTATTATGTATTCTTTACCTATTATGTTCTTGAAGGAAACCTTTATTGCTACAGAATTATTATCCTACAGCATCCAAATGGAATATAGGAAATTAATTTAGATGCTGTTTGGAGAGAAAATATGCCCACTGACCTATATTCCTGAAGAGTAATGAACGGTAATGGGTTGAGGTGAAAACCTGCCTCTGGTAGATGAACTCTCTACAAGGATTCAGGACACTGCAAAAACATTATCTTCATTAACGTTACTATGAAACGAAGAGTACTTACAACRTGGAAGAGGTCCGTTTCCTCTGCCCCCTCCTCTCGCTGGAGCTGAGGACCTGCTCGCGTGCCCGTGGTGCTCAGGATCGGCCCCCTCGGGTCAGGGTYGGGGGTGGGCGAGCCGGGACAGCGAGCAGGTACCTTTGGCCCGTTACAGATGCTAGGAGCCACAAACARTTACCAGTTTTGTCGCTTTAGGTGTAAATGTTTTTCTCTGGGGCAGAGGGTCCAACCAGACGGAGCCGTTCCTGCAAGGTGCTGAGCACCTGGCTGCAGCAGCCGCCGGCAGCAGCCCGCGGGGCCCCTCACCTTCCCGAGAGCCACCAGCTCCCTGCGGCTCAGCCAGTCCCATCCCCGCGTCGGCTTCAGGAGAAGGCAGGGAGGAACAGGAATCCCGTTTGCTTTGCATCCGGAGGGGGGAGTGCAGTTCTCAGCACATTTTACTAGGCTTTTTCACTTAAAAGCTGTGTTTTCTGCGTAACGGATGCTCACTGGTCCCCTTGGATGCTGGCTTGCTTACAGAAACTTGCAGATGAAACTTTTAGCTTGCCTTTGCTGCATGTTTGCTCTTTTTAGCATCTAGCCCACCAGCCACCTTTTCTCTCCGCACATTTGCCTCTCCAKTAGAAGTTGTTCCTTCAGTGGTGGTCCGGATAAGTACCTGGTTAACCTCAATTTGTAGACGAATCTTGTGCCTTCAGCACACRTGCTAAGTGACTTCCTAAATAGAGGTCTCCTCCTGAAACAGAGCTGTGACTTGAAAGTAACCTCTTAATAGTTGTATGACCTCCTCCAGAATTGATGCATATTGTTAGACATTCAATTCTTACAAAATGCTACAGTTAAAAGATTACCATTTAGCTTTCAAAACTAAAATAAGTGTGAAAGGTGGCCTGTCAAGTGTTCAGACAACGAGCCGCGTGGGCCCCAGGATCCGCCGTCCAGGAACCTCTTTGAAGGACATCTCACAGCTGGTTTCAGAGCTCACAGAGAGAGCACAGGCAGAAAACAGCAAGGGAAGGATAATTTGCTGTGATATGCCCAGTTGTGCTTGGCAAAGGAGGAAAAGATGACGGYCTGATTTTCTCCTGTCCTCAGCTGTGTCACTTATTTAGGATCTAGCTCATTCACAAGTGAGTATGTTCATGCAAATAATACAAATACAGAAATATCTGAGTGTCAAGGATCTTCTATAAACAATCATCAAATGCTCAAATCAGGCTGTTAAAAGGAGTCAAGAAAAAACATGCTATCAGAGAACAGGAGGAAGGAAGCAGATAAAAGAAATTTAGTCAGGAACAAACAACATAACTGACAGTAGATAATGAAACTGAGGAGCAAAGTTAACCAGCCCAATTAGCACTTCTCAGGCACAACAGTTGAGCCACTAGCTAAAAATCCAAGCAGAATATATCACAAGCCAATATGAATTTTCCATGCAAGCATCTTTGGTAAGATTGTAGGGGTAAGTAGTCACGACTTAAGAGGGCTGATAACCAAGGTGGCAATTACTGTGACAGGTGCTTTCTGGAGACTGTAAATGGATGGAGAAAGGGAACATGAAAGCCCCTTTTCCTCCCATGCCAGCCCATGCACGGGCAGTCTCAGAGCCGGCGAAGCCAGGCAAGGCAGCCCGCCTGTGCCGCTGCCAGGCTGGCGAGACTCTCCACAGCCCCTTGTGTCCTAGAAGGTTTAAGGATCGCCCATATTTATATTTCATCCAACTTTCAAGGAAGATGCATTTGACATTTGCAACTTGACAATGACTAGCTTTTAGCAAAACAGTTTTAATAAAACACTAGGCTGATGCATTTTGCATCATTCTTAATTCAGCAGCTTTAAAGGCTTATCGAGATTACCACTTAGGAACAAAAAAGGGCGGCAGGGAGGAGGAGAAATTGTCAACCAACATCAGTGTCACTTGACTTCCCTTTAGTCACTATGAATCTGTCTTGTGAATGAATGGGAGTATCAGCCTCATACATTATTAAAATTCCATTAAAATAAGGTTACCCTTCACCCAGCCACAAGCCTGCTCCTGAGCAAAATAGTATCAGGCATTTAAGACCAAGAATGACAACAGGAAACTAAAGAAGGAGAGATTCAAATTTATGTAATGTGAAGTCAACAGAATATTTTACCTAGACTGCAAGTGAAAATGAGAGGTAGCCCCTAAGAGAGACCAGTAGAGGAACTCTGGCATTTTGACCCTCTCCTCAGGAAATCGTTGCTCATCAGGAATGCAACTGAGCAAGTGCTTAAGGGATTTTCCTGATTACAGATGAATGAGAGCACGTACTTAAATGCTTTGCTGTGCCAGGCTCTTGAATCAGTGTTGTAAATTTTAAATAAGAATACTCATCCTGGGCAGAGACAAGAGCAGAGAAAAGACAAACAAAGGCTGCATAGCATCCAGGTTTGGTAAGACTTTCCAAAGCTTGCCATCATGGGAGAGACRCAAACCAGCCGTGAGACATTTCTACCAAGAAGGTCCTCTATCTAGCACTGTTTAGTAGGCCACAAAAATACTGTTTAATCATGCAATTTATCTACAATATCAAGCAGGAACGACTTCTTATGCTATCCCTGGCACAGGTKTAGTGTGGCCTTCAGAGGGAAAATTCAAAATGAGTAAGCTGGGTTCCATGTGCAGTTATGCATCCTTTAAAACAATTCTCTGAACTGTCCCTTAGAAAACAAAGGCAGAGTATTCTTAATAGCTTTGCAGAACTAGAATCTGCCCAAGTGCAATCCTGTATCTACTTATTTCTTACATATGCCAGTATACTGATTTTTATACTTAATTCTACATTTCCTAAGTGAATTACATCTATATCCTAGCATATTGGAAATACCAGTTGAGACTTAAACAACCTGGCAGGGTACCACTGACTCATTGAAAGTTATTGCAAAAGGGAAATTGCATCTCCCAGCCACTCCTAATCTTCAGGCAGGAAGGCTTCACAGATCTAAATACAAAAGGCTGAAAATTCAGAAAGAAGGAGAAAGCAGAGCTTTCCCTTAAGCTGTACTTCTAATTATGATTTGCCTGGGTAAACTACTTCATTGCCCTACTGACCTCACAGCTAAGAATTTCTTAATATCAAATCAAAATCTTTTCTTCTTTCCCATTTCACATCAGTGCTCTTATCCTCRCTGCTGTGCTGAATAATGCTTCCCTGGATGTATTTACTCAGTTATTTGTCGTCTTCCTTCATGTGTTTTGCAGACTGCCTTCAAATCTCTTATCTGACAAGCCATATTTATCCTGTCTCATCAGCTCCTTTCACACCCTCTGGCCCTTTCACCACCATCCCCGATGCCTGCTTTAGGCTTTCTCAGTTTCAGCGTCCCTTATTTCAAGAAGGGCCTAGAAGACATTATTCCACAGACCTGATACCCAGCAGTATGGTGAAAATCCGCTGGCTGTTCTTGGGTGTGTGCATCTGGGTATTAATTGCATCTCTGACACTTCCTCCTCCCACAGGCTCAGCTAAGTGTAAAGTAACTCTGATGCATTTTTGAAGAGTTTGAGCTGTTTGCATTCTTCCCCCACAACGACTGAAGCCAAATCCTTAGCTGGAGAAAGCTAGCATAGCAGGAGAGAGGATCGAGCCAAACCTTTCTTCTGTAGAGATGGGTTGCATATGAATGAGAGGCAGGAAAACATTAAAAAAATAGCATCCTGAATAATTAAAGTCTTGCCTCTTTTGTAAAGCAAGCTGCCACTGAACTCCTGGTTTCAACTGGTGTGTGTATTTGTATGCCTGGAAGTACCATTGAGAACATCCATTTTTCTTAATCTAGATTCTGTTCTGTTTTTTAATATGCCTTATATATAAATTCCAAAAGAGATCCCGTAAACTCGTTGCATGTCACAGATAAAAATGAGATACTTTGCTGTTGCTTTCTGCAGTGATTCTACATGCAGCTCCCCTCGGTGCTGCAGCAGCACGACAGCAGGCAGTGACGACAGAGAAGCAGCGTGTTTGTGCGATTAGGAGCAGAAGTAGGAACCCAGATGTAGGAATCCAGATGTAGGCTTCTATGGCTGTCTGCTCACATTCACTGTGTGATTCCCATTCAAACCATGCCGCTGCAGGACTGCCCGCTGCAGTCTCCAGTCTGACATTTCAGGTATAACCATAGCGGTACTGTCAACGGTAGTTTATACCTTGAAAAACTTACCATTTTGTTACCAGCTCATATACTGAAAACTCTTTAATAAGGATGAATAAACATCTTTTCCTATGCAAATTCAAAATATATTTCTTCTGTGTTTTTTTCCTTTTCTTTGATTTTTCTGAAGGGATATGTATTTTATTGTTGTATAAGCATCAATAAAAGAAAAAATGGTATTTTTGAACATATTTAATAACTATAGGGAATGTTATCAGTTGCRACTGAGACACTGCCAGTAGTATTCTGTACAAAACAGAGATTTGAAAAAGAAAAGGATGTTCTGATAAATAGTGTTATTTGTAACTGAATTCCACTATGACTTCTGAAATCCAGAGGGCAAGGGTGAAGGTCACCCTTCTCTCAGGCCAGTAGCTGGGTTTCCAACACGGTGTTATTTTACTGCTAAGAGGCATGCGTAGAAGTGTCCTGATCTGTCTACACGTTCATCTGACCAGACCTCCAGTCCAGTAAATCCTTCCCGTTTTACTCCAGCCGAGGGCCCGCATCACTTAGGGATAAACCCCAACACCCGGAGAGAGGCCGCGAGAGCCGGGGGAGCTCGCTCGCGCCCGGCGGAGCCCAGAGCCGAGGCTCAGCCCGGGTCAGGCTTCGCAGGAGGCTCCGGGCAGGAGGCTCCGCCGGAGGGAGCGGGGGCACCGGCCCGGCAGCTCTGCCGGCGGG
>NW_028186443.1:440824-485179 GCF_003343005.1 Rhea americana
ACCCGCCACCCCCGCCCCGCAGCCGCCTCGCCGGCGGGACCCGCCGTGCAGCTGCCCCACGGCGGGATCACAACAAAACCTTAAAGCCTAACTGCCTTTTTCCCTTCACCCAGTGGGGGGTGGGAACACCTTCCAAAGCAACTAAAGCACATTAAAGGAGGATTTTTACAGCTCTCCGTTGCACTATTTTGCTGCCTGGTGCTTCTGAAAGATAGTCTCAAGTTGCTGTATCATTTGGCCAAGTGGAAAAACAAATAATTTTTAAAGGAGGCAGAAGGCTTTGATGCAGCAAATAGGAGGATTGCTCTCATTAATAATTGATATTATTGTTGCAGCTAAGTATTGTTTTCCATTTTGCCTATGCAGAGACTTTAACAGTTTGAATTAAAAACTTGACATTAAAAATTCAGCAGAACACRCATGCTGCATAATAATTTAAGACTCCAGTCCAGCTTCCCCCGCGTTGATGAAAGGAGATGAGAGGTACCTTTCCTAGCCAGAAAGCCCCRCAATGCCAGAGGGGGGATGCGCTCTGCAGTCCCCAGCGCCAGCGGCCCAAGGCTGCTCCCCTTCGCCCGCGTTTGGGGCGGAGGGGAGCAGCACGGTCAGCACCGGGCGCTGGGGCAGGAGATGCTGAGCCTGAGCAGCAGTCACGCGTCCTGGAGCCCCTGGCGCTGCCGAGCAGCAGGAGCCGTCTCCGGTGAGGCTCCACCGCAGGAAAACCGAATCAAAACACCTGCCACGGCATGCAGTTTTAATGCAACAAAAAAGGTGGAAATGGGATTTGTCCATGAAAAACAAAAACTTTTTAGGACAGGAAGAGAATCAGTGAACACAAGTTGACTGAAAAATTCAGGCATATCTAATTAAAATGCATATTAATAACTGCTGGATCTTTACATAAAAATGAATTTAAGCCCTACTGAACAATACTTCCTCCATCACACGTGCAGTCAGCGATGCTTCCCTCAAGCAGACTGAATCRGAAATGGAAATTCATTTAGCAACTCGCTGATTAATCGCTATGCCACAGCTCTCCAACAAAACGGAATTAAACAGTGCATTGCCACCTCAGCCTTTGCAGGCTGTTTGTGGGGACTGGAGCAGTTACACATCTTACCATTTCACGCTTCTTTCTATGTAATTTCATTTGTTACTTGGTTTGACTCCTTTTTAAATTGTTTTCTGACCTATTTTCTACTCATTGCACTATTGACTACAGACATTGAAAGTGCAAAGTGAAGTGAGATACCTGTGTTTTAGACAGATGATACCACCAATACTGAATGTGTGCACACATGGATAATTGCTCAGACCTGTACTTATCTTGCTGAGTTCAGAGCCCGATCCCACGTCTCCAGTGAAGATGCACAGCCGTTACTAGGAAGGCAAAGCAGGAAGAGCAGCCCTGAGGTTGCAAGCAATGCAAACAGGGCGCCTATATCCCCCCACACCAGCACGACAGAGAGGAGCCCCGGGGAGCGCAGGGGAGCCGGGCACAGGCGCCAGCCCTGCCTTTCCTTCCGTTTCCCGACATGGACGCTTGCACGAGCTCCCCATCACTGCCAGCAGCGCACTACGCTCYGGCGCTGCCACAGTGGCGGGTCTGCCCGAACCCCGTGCACGTGGGGCAGGGGTGCGGAGGGGACACAGGGGCATGCCACTGCCCRCTTCTCCAGCCTAGCTGACAGGAGGGGAAGTGCACACTGTCCCTGCAGGGTAGGACATGCCTTACTCTGAGGCAGGGCAATCCCAGCTGCTTTCCCCAGCCYGTCTTCAGCTGCCTTGCTCTACAGGTAGAGGCGTTTTGCACATGTCTTTGCTCCTACACCACGCAAAAGCTGGCTGCTACCCAAAAGCAGCAAAAGGCAAGTAAAAGGTCAGTGCAAATGCATGTGGACTCATCAGAAGAATAGGGCAGGCAATAGGAGAAAGATATTCAAGCGAGGAAAACAATTGCTCAAAGTTCAAGCCGAAGTACTTACAGAGCAATCAGAAAGCAGAAGGATGAAAAAATTGAGATAGTAGTAAAACATTATTTCCAGAACTATATCAATACAGAAAGAAAAAGGAAAGTTACAGGAGATGCCTTATGCTCCTAAACTGACAGCKGGGGCAAGAAGGGAAGAGACAACAGCCACAGACTCTTGCTTCATCTGCCCTGTGAGGCAGCAAGGGGCTGAGCGGAGCAGAGTGACAGGGAGCATCTCCCGCAGCCAGGCCATGAGAGTGGGAGACGGGCACCGCACAGATGGTTAGGAGGCTGCAGGCTCAGCAGGCCACCCAGGGAAGGTGGTCCCTGGCACGGTCATTAAAGCAGCATTTGTTTTAGAGGAGAGCTAATGAGACGGTTCAGCAAGCCCCAGCCTCAGCTCTGATTTGACTGCATTTTCAATTAACTTTCAATCATTATTCTCATTTACACAAGCTGCAGTTAGAGAGAGAATAAAAAAACGTTCATACAAAACAGTGCAAAATCCTTTGAATATCTATTTTTTAAACTTGTATTAGACAGAGATCTGTGAACAACACCTTCACACCCAGACTGCACTCCCAGGGAAAAGTTCCAGGTACTGTCCCTGCTCTCCGACACAGCCCAGGCTCCTTGCTCCAAGCAGTGTCTGCAGCAGGAGTTCAAGCACAGAATTCATATCCTGAAGTGGCTAGTGTGAATACAAACAGCGATGTCTACCACCTACTAACCATCTTTGCATGTATAAATGGGGGGGGGGGAAGGGAAGAGCAAAAACAAGCCTAAACGCAACATACCCTGCTCTACAGCCAGCACTCAGCAGCTTTATGAACAAGAGTGATCTAATAAGGCAGTTGTTCTGAAAAAATAATCAGTTTCATGCCAGGAGAGCACCTTTCACATTCTGAGGTGCTTTAACTATGCCGTTCTCACGGCAGACAAGAAATGGTGATATGTACTCGCATCTCTTGGATAGTAAAGAGCATTCACTTCCAAACAGTGAGACGTGGTCCAGCAGTTTGACCAAAACTGAYGTGACAGACTGCAAGTCTCCTTGGCTTTAATTTGCTAAAACAACAAATGAACAAAAACTGCTAAGGAGGGTGAATAAACAGTCCTCACCCTGGCAGTGGAAAAACCAAGGCTCAGAGTTTAGCAGCCACAAAAAACATYCAGTTCTAGTCTGCCCTAAATCAGTGGCTCAGCCATAAGACAATCCTGCTACTCCAACTATGGGGAGACCAGGAGTAAAATTTTGAGTAGAACATTGGCTCCATAATAAAAACACCCATACTGTCACTTGGCACAGAGCTGCAATCTCAACACAGTCTAGTCTATTAAGCATAAAAAGAACACAGAGAATATCAGTTTGACATCTCCCTTGCAAATTTTACTTCAATCCTTTCCCTTCTAGCAAGTTAACCCAAAGGTGAACTATTTAGTATCTGGGAGATGAATGGCAACAGAAAAGAGGATTCTGTAATCACATTTAACATCTGCACATAGTCACCTGCATTTAACTGACCTCACTGGAGGAGCCACGCCACCCCGCAGTGCTCTTGAGAGCGGATCTTGTGAGCTGGAGACAGCAGACACGGAGACCTGCTCTGCAGTGCTGCCATCAGCGCGGAGCCGTGCACGTGGTCCCTTACACTGCTGCACGCTCCCTCCAGGCAGGGAGCGCAGGGCAGCTGCACAATCCTTCTTTAGGAGGTTCTCTTCAATTACCTATGCTCACAGAAAGCCTCAACCCTCTTTCAATCCCATGACAGCAACACTTATCTGAGCATTATTTATCACCCTGATCCTGCTGGTAGTAACTGCTCCATTCTCTCCAGCTCTTGATGAGGATTCATCACACCTGGCATCAGCACCCAGKTCCAGCTCATCAGCTGTGGTCCTGGGCAGTCAGCGGAGGCTSGGATCTCCAAAGGGTTGGTCATCCCATCCTCAGACAGGGTGGTACAGTACAGGAGAGAAATCACCTTCTTCACCGAACRCAGAGACACAACCAGCGTGGCTCATGCTGGGTGCACTGCGTCCTGCCCCCGAGCGGGCCTGGTCCCTGGCAGACCCTGTGCACCAGCCTCCACATTAACCACCCAGCAAGTATGGACCCTCTGAGCGGWGTCCTGGCAAATTCACCAGAGACCCAGCCACAAACCCACGCACTTGAACCACTTCCACAACAGTGGAGATCTTGCTTATGAGACTCGTTCTTGGACAAGAGCATCCATCCAAGAGCATCTGTTTGCAAAAGAAGTTAGAATTTTCCTCAAGGCATTCAGTAAAGGTGACTCCTCTATAGAAAACTCTTTACATATATTATTTAGGATTAAATCTGTGTTAATCAAGAATTTGTAGGTCAATGACTTTGAAAACCTTTAGGCTATAATTAAGTGTCTGAAATTCATGTGAGAATCAACGCAGATTAAAATCAATTACCTTGCAAAATAACACTGTGCCCTTCTGCAGCACCAAAAATCTCAAAGCATTAAATAATTCTTATTRCTGAGGGACTAAATAAAACAGGATGCTTTCTGCACACCGTATTTTAAAGAGTGCAATGGACTATTCAAACTGAAATACGGGCTGCTATTTTCAGACATGACACAAATAACTTCAAAAGTCAAATAATTTAGCAGAAATCTGTGTTTTCATAGATTCTGTATCATATAAAATAAAAATTTCTATGTCAATTCAGTAAGTTTACTTGGAGCAATTGCTATTTTGCACATAAATTTTTTCCTGACGTTTTCCAAAGACAGAAAGAAAAGCATACATGGGGCTGCCCCCAAGGAGACTGCATTTGTATCTTGTCTCTACTGGAGTCAGTGATTTCACTTCTACTCTATCAGTGATGACAAGATTTTGGTTTTGAATCAGTTAAGTTCATCCTACATACAGCTGCTTAAATCCTACTTTAAAAGACTTGTACTATATCCATCCATGAATTTAGCAACTTTAATTCTTCTGTTAGTTATGATCTTTAAAACAATTGTAGGCTTATAAGACATTTAAGTTTACCTGCAGGCCAGTCACCTCTGCTGCCATAAATCAATATAGTTGCACTGAAGTCACATCATCTGCTTTCTTTAGGGATGAAGATTCAGCAAGCTATTCTAGCCATGTGTTTAAATCTGAATATGTGTTTTCTCCTGCTGAATTCAATAGACTATGAAGTCAGATGTGCACCTGGCTAAATTTGGAAAAATAGTCAGACAAAGCATCTTGCTATTTCTGTTGTCATCTTCAGATGAAAAACACAGCAAAATATTAAGAGGAAAGTTGCTTGCAGTGAAATAGATTGATTTCTTTCTTTTTGAGATAAATTTCTCAGCAAACAAAAAAATTGTATTACTAAATTTCTACTCTACTAATGTACAACCATGTAAAGATTTTATTTTACCTTTATGCATTTTACCTTGGCCTAAACTAGAGCCAGAAGGTGACATATTCTCTGCTAGTAAAAATGAACACAAACCTGAACACACTGAAATTCAAGGAGAAAAGTGTACATATACCGAAGTTACTATAAATCCTTTCCCAAATTACATGGAAGTGAATTACAACCCTTTGAGAATTTGAATGTCGTTTTCCTGGTTCAAGTTTATAAAATTGTTTTCTCAAGTCATTTCCATGTTTTGTGGCCCATACCATCACTTCTGAGCAGCCCATAACTCCCCATAATGGTCTGRGTGATGCTACTAACCCTTAGTCTTGAGTCTTTAAAACAGAAGACACTTCGGGCTCCCTTCCCGGGAAGTGCTTTGGGTGGCGAGCGCATTCCCTTTGGAGGTGGCCGGGGTCTGTTTTGCCTTCCCCGGGGGTTTTCCCTGCTGCACAGCGAGGTGAAGCTCGCGGCTGCAGCCTGCGCCACGGACAAGCCAGCACGGCTTCCGGGATTTGGCCCAAGCAGCTTGCAAGGGGGGACTTGGACAACTGGGTTAGCGAGTTACCAACCGAGAGGAAGCAACAGAAGGGGTGAGATCGGGGCCCCGTCCGACCAGCCCGCGCGGGCTCTGTGCCCCCCCCCCCAGCTCCTCCGCGGCATCCAGGAGCCGCTCGCTCACCCCACCAACCGTGGGACCACGGGCCCCATCGCAGAGCCTGCATCAGCCGCTAGCAGCTAAACGCAGTGACCCTCAGCTCCCTCACGCCCGGAGAGCACAGCAGCCCGGCGGCTCCTGCCTCCCAAAGCTCCTTGGCGGATGCAGTATTTTAAGACATCTGGCACAAGAGCTGTATGGCAGCCACTCAGCATGAAAATAGCCATTTTTCCCCCCATTACACAATAAATAAATTACATTCCATTCTCTGGGTAAAGCTTTTCAATTCCATTTCCATTCAGAAGTTTTAAAAGTTCACATTGCCAGGGAGTCCAATCTCATTATGACGAGACCTGTCTGAAGCAGCGTTAAAAATATATATCTACCCGAAGCTGCAGCTTCTCCCAGGAGGATGCTTTTAAGGAGGTACAATCAGATGCAAAACCTTTTATGCAGTGCAAGGCAAAAGCCCTTTGGTCTTTTGTGTCAGGAGTCCTTGCATTTTATTTTCTAGAGCTTCTGTCACATACTTTGCAGTTCTCCCAAGGTACTAGAAAATAAGTAACAAGTTTTCTGATGTATCTTTTTATTCTTAAAAGACTGATATTGAGAGGCAAGGTCTGATAACATGACACATGCTTATTTTATACCGTTTGCTTTCAGCCGAACAATTAAGTTTTTATGTTTTTATGGCTTTAAGATGCCTCTGGGAGCTTTTTTTTTTTTTTTTTTTTTTTTTTTTAAGAATGCAGGTCAGAAAAGAACCAAAATGAAAACTACAGACCCCTGTTCAAAAGCACTTCTGCATTTCCTGCTGTCCCGGGGCAGCTGATCAGCTCTGCTCTAGCCTCATGCTTGTCTTAGTTTCCTAATTATGCTCTGTTGATTGCATGTTAAAGTTCCAACAGCAACCAACTCTGATCTGTGCCACATTTTATTTAAACTGCTACTACTTCCTGGCAAGTCCAGTTCATAATGGACAGATTTAGCAAGACAGGAAGAAAAAGACCGTTGTTAAACAAAAAACAAAAGAAGTGTAACAGTGCCTGACTTACAGTCTGCAAGCTTTTATCACTTGTAATTTCACTTTTTTTGATCTTAGTACTAATATACTGGGATGTGTTTTTGTTTGCATGGTGGAATCTCACAAGTAGCTAGCTGGTGCAGTCTTTAATGTTATCCCCAAACAGCTGTTTTCAGAGAAGAAAGAAGAACAATAATGACACATGGCCTTACTGAAATTAAACATTTTCTATTTAAACTGCAAAGAGTATGCAAGAGCAGGTGTCTCCCTACTTAAGGGGCAAAAGGAAATTCAGATGTTTCTCTCCTTTGAAAGGCATAGGATTTTGGTGCTCCCCTCCCTGATAAGTTAGCTCCCCCTTTTTCCTCAGCCATCATCTCTCCTTGCTTTATTTATCTGACTGCGATTAAAACCAGATGTGTGCACAAACGAGGGGCCAGGAACAACAACAGGCACCAGGACCAGCTAGGGAAGTTAGGATCGCTGCTGCCAAGCGCTCCGCTTCTGCGGCACGCCGTCCCGGAGCGCAGAGCCGCTGCGAGGCCAGGTTAGGTCTCCATCGGCCAGGAGGCTGCGGCTTTGTCTTCTGGCTTTGATGGCTTCTGGTAATGCTCAAGGCACTTTCAAGCTTTCCTCTGCAGTCAGAGGCACTAGAAATGCATTTGCCAGAAACTTATAGACAGTAAAAGCAGGCTGGGTTGGATGGATGTTTGACTGTACCGTCTGTGACAACATTAATGTTTTAAACAAACTTTGCAGTTCTCACCCAACAGCCCGATTCTGGGGTTGACATTTAAAGACTATCACAAGACTACTGAAACCCAATTACGTGAAAGACTGATAGGATAGGCCACCTTAGCCCTAAGCATCCAGGGAAGAGGCACATTTTAAGTTTTTCAATTATTGTATGTAAACATAAGGATGGAGCAGCACAGCACTTGCATGTGTTCCTGCTTCATTTTCCTCCCTAAGAATTTCCCTCCATTATTAGTAGTTTAGTACATTCACTCCTTCTCCTGGTCAAAATGAGTAAGGAAAGTGTTGCATACAAGTGTTTAACGTAATTATGTACCTTTAATTTTTAAAGCCTTCAGAAAAGATCAAGAAAACCTTTTGCTTTATTCACACTACCTTTGTCTATGAATAATCCTTGTAAAAATTCAGAGTCATCCACATCCCAAATTGTAACGGCTCTAGAAACAACCTGAGCCAAAAAAATGTTGATATTCCCATAAAGGTCACAGCTTGTGATTTTAAAGGTGAGAAACCAAGTTCTTAAAATAGTATGTCAAAAAATTACAGTAAAAGACTGAAGTTTGAAGCACCCAGGTACACATGCATTCCCTTGTTAGGGCAGATGGTAAATTTATTATCATTTTAGGCCATCTTATCTGATGAATTAATCAGTGCTGCCCCTGCAAACAGATTTTTATTGTGCACAACAGGCACTTCATTGCAGCAACTGTTCTAGGAGCATTTTTAAAATCCAAACTAAGTCATACCATGAGCATTGGAAAAGCTTCCTTTTGGACTACTAGGATCAAATTCCTCAAACCAAAATTCACCACTCAGTGTGTCTTTTTTAGAATGATTTGGCATGCAAATTGTAACTTACACACTTTTAATCTGCATAATAAAAAGGAGTGCTCATAGGAGGCGTTTAGAAATCTTCTGAAGGCTCTATCAGTACAAGTTTCAAAATTCAACCTTAGCTTSAATTCACTTTTAATAAGTTGCACTGTGTATCTGTGTCTCTTGATCCTGGCATTTTCCTTTTAATTGAAGTTTTCAGATATTTATTGTTCTTCAGCTCTTATGCTGGAAAGGTCTTGTCTTGAGACATTCCCTTCAGGCATCTAGGACCTTTTCCTACATGACTTTTTGAGTAATAAAACCACAAAAAAAARCCCCATCAAAACAAAAACCCCCAAACCAGACTCACAGAATGAAAATTTACAGGATCATTTTCTTTCTTCTTAGGTCCATATTCCTCAACGACTGTAGCCATGTGCATATATATTATTTGGCAGGTAAACTAACCTGACTTTCATTTGCAGGTGCTTGCATTAATTTTGGATCACTCTTAGGTGATTTATTTTCACCTCCTGTAGATGTTGAATTAACTATCTAACAGTTATATTAGTTTTTGCTTTGGAACACTACAAAAATATTAGTACATTAGTCTCCGTAACATTCCTATGTGGCTCAGCATCAGCATTGCAAAGGAAGCTGTGAAGAGCTTTTGCATTTGTAAAGGTCCTGTGCATTGACTCTTGAGCACAGGGTTTTCTAGTCTTAGGACTGGGATTCCAACTGAGGAAATTACAATTGCTTTTCTGATACCAAAATATTTCGGGATAATAAGAAGAGATCAGCCTTACTGATAAGAAGGTAAATTTCAATACTTCATTTCAAGTCATGGGCTGAATCCAAACAAAGTTAATGTTAGAGATTTAAAAATGAAATGCCTTTATAAAATTTACTGGCCCATATTTAGGCAAGGCTTTATAACTAAGAGGAAACATCATGAATACAGAAGACATTGCACCCTTTTTCTGTAGTGATTACATGAATCAAGAGTGTTGCTACTCGTGCTCTAAACAACTCACAGGTACCACTTTGATACTCCTGTATCCCTTAGTTAAGAATTTCCARCTGTTTTCAGAACAAAGATCGACTCATTAAAGGGGTAAAGTGATGCTGTATTTCCCAGCAGAAAAAGCTTTACTTCTACTTAGCATGTGAATTAGTGCCTTCATACAGCTGTTGCACAGAACTGAACCTTCATCATCTAGAGATAAACTGCACAAACCATTTAAGTCCTTGGAAAGTCCTGCTTAGTTGGTGGTACAAGAGGATTAACTAATACTGTTTGTGAGTAGGATCAAGTGCGCAGAGTAGACTTGCAGGCCCCATGTCACCTGACAAGACATTTCAAACACAGTTGAAGAGGGAGTGTCAAATGAACAGCAACGCAAAGATTGAGAGCCAAATTCACAGCATACATACTCACGCTCTTACCCCAGTCAGGCTTTTCCAGGCACAAGTACTGGAAAACGCTCACTCCCCGCATGAAGATTGGGCCTTTATGGGTCCTGCTTATCTCCTCATGCTTCTCATGGGAACATTTACTGAAAGTAATGACAAACCAGGCATTATTATATAGGCAAAAATGCATCTTTTCAGTGGCCAACAGGTTTGGAACACAGCAAGAGGAAAGGCTTTCTTCCTTTTCTGCACAAGTATTAGAGAAAATAGATGTTGAGACATCATTTTGGGGGGTAGAAGAAGGAGTAAATTTGAAAAATTTCTGAGGAGTTCTTGTTTAAAGCAGTGGAGAATTTTTAACATACACTCTACTGCATCAAGCAGTTTCATTTCAGCAGGTAGCAGTAATTTTATTCTCAGCTGACAATGTAGATTTGCCTTTGTTGTCAGTCTCTCAATGGGATAGGAAAAGCAGCGATGGGGCACAGGGTATGACGTGCTTTTGAAAAATACCTGTCACCTTTTTAAACAAGGTATTTCCTCAGTMTGCTGCTTGGGTTTTTCCATTACAAATCACTGCAGCTTAGGTAAAGGAGGTCRCTGGGTTTGAAATGCCAGGCTTCGTTATCTCTCCACACTCAAGCAGCTTCTCGAGCTCCTATGTCAGTAACTGGTTCACCTGATATTAGTAACAAGCTCCCTGCCTGTAGAAACAGTCTATTCATACAATGCTAATAGGAGAAGGAAGGGAAATGAAGAACTGTGTGAGTAAACAAACTATGAGGTTATGCTGTTGTTGCCTATTAAGTGCAGAAAGGCCATTTGCCAAGGATTCAGAGAAAACCGTTCAAGAAGCTGCCTCTGATGTATAAAGGAATTTAAGAATTGAGCTAAGTTTCAGCAGCCATAATTAGTTTGTTCTGACTACTCACATGAATATTTTAGAGCAGTTGTCTATTTCAGGACAGTAACAGCTAGAAGATTGCTTTAGAGACAGAGGGCAGTACCAGAGTACTGAGCAACAATATGCTTGATTACAGGAAAATACTCGGAGGAATGCCTTTTTTCTTTTTTTTTCTTCACTCTTTTTTGTTTTTAAATGCAAAATAAAAAAAAATAAAGAGACTTCACAGCTATCAGCCTAGATAGCAGAAAGCTAGCTGCATTTGAAAAACTCTTTTCAAGTTTTTTCTTTTTTCCCCGTTGATACTTCCAAAATGCTTTTTGCATAACCTCCCGGTGGAAAAACTGAAATGGGCCAGTGTCCTATTTTTGTTCTCTAGAAAACAGCAAAAAGTTCATGAAAAGCGTTTYTATATCCATGGGATTTTTAAATGCATTCAGTATTGGATTAGCCCTGCTCTCTCTGGAAGCAACAGGAGCCCCAATGTTAACTTGGATACAGCGACAAGTTAAGCCAAAATGAAGCTTCAAACTTTTGAAAAAGCCGCTCTGGATGAGCAAGAGCCAATATTTTACTAAAGCATTGAATTGTTTTATATTCTTTTTTAAAAGACATATTCACTATGAGAGTCATTCATGTTAACCAGAATTATCTCACTGGAGTGTTTTGCCTTTTGTATGCATTAATGCATCAATTCTTTCTATCCAGAAGCTGATCTAGACTTCCCTCCCACTACACACACACATCCCAACTCTTTCTATGGAGAGTTACAGCCCCGCAGCCATTAGAGCACTAGTGAGCAGATGGTGATGAGGACAGGGACATGCTGATGACAGCTCTGGTGCTAAAAGTTCTTTATTATGTCCTAAGGCCCCTGAGTGAGCCTAAAGTCAACTGTGCAGATCGCCGCTGTTTTCAACGAACAGTCATCTGCACGACTGTAATGCAAGAACAGGCCTGATAACTACAAAACCTCTTGGGCAGGGACTGCTTTTTACTGTGTCTATGTACACGGTGCTTAAGATTATGAACATTCATTGGTGCTGCAGCTATAGGTAGTATACAAATAATAGTGAATTAATAGTAGCATTTTCCTCAATAGTCCCAAGTGCTTATTGTCACAGCTAATAATACCACTACAGAGATTTGAAATGAACGACAGAGAACATACAACAGTACAAGAAGATTCTGCCCCCTCCCCATTCCAGTTGCTTAAAGCAATTAGCCTGACAGTGTTTGTATTGTACCTACTGCAACACGGAATATCTCAAGCCAGCACTTTACACGCATTTCAGCTTCAAGATTAAGTACTCGGTGAGAAGCTGGTGTTTTGAAGCAACTGTATCAGAATGTAATTTCCAAAAATTTATAAAGCTTGCTGAAACATCAGTTTATTATTTAAGGTTCAATACAAAAAAATTGGGATGGAAGCCAAGGTTGGTGGCTTAATCACCAGGTAAAATGCTGCCCTGCAGCTTGCCACTCCACTCGGAAAAAGGGTCTCAGATTTTTTCACCTTAAAAAAATAAAATGTGAAAGAGGGRAAAAAAAAAGAAAGCCTAGCAAGCTACAAGGGTTTTAACAAAGTGAACAGAGAAAAATGGTTTTTATGTTGTGACTTATCTAAAAGAATAGTAACACTCCATGGAGAGTACATTTTCTGATGTAGTTCAGGAAGGATAGAAATTCTTAAAAATATTTAACCTACCTAAACGCCAAACCCTCATATAAAATGGTTGTCTATAGGATTTTACTCAAACCCAGCTCTCCCAGACTAGTTTATCCATTTACTGTCCAGCATTTGTAAAATTCCTGCTGCAAGTAGTCCACTCCCACTATCTGCAGTTCCCCAGCTGTGCAACCCAGCCTTACACGAGATCAGCTGCCTTTTCTACAGGACAGTGACAGAAAAGAGGTGCAAAACATAGCTCTGGGGCAGCAGGCGCTTCTCTACGCTGCTGCCCCATCACATATCCACTTGACCAAAGCCTAGCAGTGCTTAGCCCAGCTGCATTTTAAACCCTCAAGTCAAGCAGACTGGCAGTCTCAAGGCAAATGTGGTTTCCCCATAGGGCACCCAGAAGATGCATCACTTCCATCTTTTAGCCTCTTTTAAATCCAGAAGCTTATTTCTCTTTACACACTCARGTTTGAGTTTGGTTTACTACCACTTTTCTGTGCTTTTCAAAGGCCAGAGTATCTTGGCAGACTCACACTACAAAGTGRTTTCTCTTTTTTTCCCCCCTACTGACCATGCTTTCTGAAAGGTAACCTTCTCTTCTCTCCTCATCATACTTCAGCTCCTTCATAACAGGAGAGTTTTCTTGGCAATGATAACTAACAGCCATTTCTGCAAGTAATTCTCAGACAACAGATGGCCTGCCATCCACGGCATGACACAATGCAGTCTGGTACAAGTATCAGTGGCTCAGATGCTTGCTTTTCATTCGAATAGCTGCTGTCTGATCTGGTTGCTTAAAAACTGGTATTCACATCCTCATCTGAATTAGTACCCCTTTGTGATGACAGTCCACATCTTTATGTTTTGGGTCACGTACAACCTTTATCTTTTGTTGAAGCACCTTCTAACAGAGTCAGATGTCTCAAGCAGCAGCCATTCCACCTCACATACCAACACATCTCACTACATGGAACAAGGTTAGATTTGAGAAATGGCTTTCCCTGATCATTGGTGCTGTCAAGCTTGTAGCTCCTTAACTGACATAATTAAGGTTCTTTATCTCTTACCAGTTTCCCATTCTGTAGTGTCAAGATATAAGGAAATATAAAAGCCAAGAACAAAAGAAGCAGTAAGAAAAGCTGAAGCACAGACAACAAAGTATCAAAAAATGCAAAGAGCAAGAAAGATCCAAGATCAGTGCTGACCAGAGCATAAGCTAGAATGTTGAGCAAAGAGCCTGCATCTAAAATGTCATTGTGGATTTCATCTAGTCACTGGCTACAATTGCCAAAAGAGAAGAAAATTGTTCTTTGTTTTGAATCAAGGATTATTCCAGCTGCATTTAAAATTCAACTCAAAGTAATCACACTTTACATACGCTGCACACATATCGGAGACTAAGAACAAAAAAACCCACACTCCTGAAATTTATTTTATTAACTCCTAGCTAGATCTGCTGATTTAGGATTGTGTGCCAAATAGTTATGAATTCCAGCAAGGGAAATGCAAGAGACAAGCTACTGGAATGAAATTATTCTAGGAGTCTGGCTTCTGTTAGCACACTTAAAAAAAAAAAAAAAAAACGAGAGAGAGAGAGAGAGAGAGAAAAAAAACCCACACACCACTGAAATCAATCTTTGCCGAGATCTTTCATCAGCTAAGGATTGGATCATTCCATACTTTATCATCTTGCAATAACTCGGGAAGGGCTCTAATGTCAACATCTGCAGGGCCAGAACATCACTCCTTAGGGTCCAGGGGTGCTGGGAAGTCAGTCAGGCGTGTTCATATTCCATACCCTAAAGGTCCATGCTTCATACAGAACAATATACTTGTTTACTGTAATTTGAGAGAGGAAACCTACTTCAGATATGAAAGATATATAATCTGATTGTCATCCATTTAGAAATACATACCCTTGCATTGATCCGGTATCTACTGGCTACATCATTCAAACTTTTTTTTTTTTTAACTACTAGGTGTTGGTATTGAAGAGATGTTGCTAGTGAAGTTGATGAAAGCCCTAAGGTGTCCTTAGTTCAAGTAGGCTCTTCTTCACTGTTTCAAGACATCTACAGTGATTCATGGAAAGAAAAGAGCTCCAAAGTGGTACTAAGAATAGCTATAGCCCTGTAGATATTACAACCTTGTTGTTACAACGATGATATTACAACGATGTTACTTTATCGGTCAGTATAAGCAAAGTCTTTTATCTTTTAGATGTCCACCATCTAAAAGACGTCCACCAGTGTTTCAATATACTGCATCTTGGGGTCTTTTCTTGGTACAATGTTTACTCTTCAGTGGAATGATATCCTCAATTGGTAAAAACATTTCAGTTACACAGAATGTTACATAATTGCTTCCTTATATTCATGATCACAACATCAATACAAGAGGTATTTGAATTTMTATGAAATGCAAATAGTAAGTTGCTTGACTTCTTACTTGGAGCTGTGTATTGTATACCCAGACTTCCTTGGCTAAGCAGAAATTCAGGCCAGACCCTATTTGTATTGTCTATTGTGGTTATTATCTAGAGCCTTTCTAGCCATGCCAGTAGTCACAGTGCTGAACCTCAGTGCTCCAGATTTGCTAAGGTGCTGCAAGTGCAACTGGCTGAAAAGCAGAACTGTTTTAATCATTAGCCAGATTTCCCTTCCCAGAAAGCTTGAGTAGAGAACTGCTTGAGCTAGAGTGAAATGGCAAATTTCTGAATGAGGAAAGCACCAATTTATGTTATAAAAACACTATCCGTTTGCATTACCCTCTGGAGACACACAGCTGTACTAAAGACCTGTTCCTGAGAAAAGTAGATAGCAACCAGTAGATAATGCTGATGCACCATAGAATCAGTTTTGGTTAGGGCAGCACATGGGGGCAAGTGGGCTGTTCCTACAGAAACAACTTCTCTCAAAAAGTATCCACACACATACCAAACTACAAAAGCTAGAACTGGAGCAAATGACTACAGAAGAAACAACTATTAAATTCACAGGACTGGAAGAAACCTCCTTCTGTTTCAGCTGTGTTGGTTTTCGCTCTTCATTTATGTTAGAAATAAGGATAGAAGTCAAAGCATTGCTAGAAGTGGCTGCTAATGCCACATCCCTGCTTGAGCTTTTCCATGTTTTGTTGGGAGCCATTGTCGATATCAGCACGATACATTATTATGAACCTCTCCAGTATCTCCTGAAGTGACAAAAATCTACCCTCAAAATTAACCCCAAATGATCCTCACAAGAACTGGGGAGCATTCCTTGATTCTGGGCTGCCCTATCGTCTACCCACTGTTTGCGGAAATAATACTAAAAGGCTTCTTCCTCTTTGAATCTTCAAAAGGAGACTGTATCAAAGGACAGAGCGCTAATGTCTCTTCACTCTGGTGTCAGAGTCCATGGTAGAGAAATGAGTAAGAATGACATCAAACGTGGAAACTTTTCTCACTTTCTCCAGAAAGTGACACAAGACTCTCTAGGCACCGACATACTATGCATCTAAGAAAACTTCAAACATGGCAAGGAAGTTTAAACGGGAACATCAGAAATATAGCTTATTAAATTCCTCCACGTGTCAACCATCACAGTTAAAGAGCTTCTAAGGTACCTTACAATGAGCTGCACTTTTTCTCAGGCATGTCATTGGCTTCACTGTGGTTCACTTGTCAGGTAATATTAGATTCAGCTTGAGTAAAGGCATAAGAATATAGCTGTAAAGTTATTTTGGTGCTCACTTCCCACATTGCTCTGGTTTTACATTACTATTGTTGAGTTGATGGCTTCGCACAAATGATGGCTGTACTTCCCAGCTATTCCTGATGGTCAGCTTCTTTCATTGCCAATGGCCCTGCTGAAACACAAAGCTTATTTTCCTTTGTTTGCTTTTTAAGCTACCACTTAGAGTCTCTCTTCCAGCCTTTGGCATGATTTCATGACAAACATGTCCCTTCTTACTGCCTTTCTCCACCTATAATTCTTTCAGCCTCCCCAGCCAGGTCCATGCTTTGATAAAAAAAAGTTGAATGCTATATAGCAATTAAGAATTATCATGTTAATGAATTTTCTAAAGTAATTGAATTCAACATTACAATCAATGGTACTGATTGTCTTGGAGATAGGAAATTGTAAAAGGACAATTAGAATCACTTCTGCAAACAAAATCCTTTGTTATTAATTAGGGTAAAGATTAACTGTCAGTTATGTTTACTAGCAGCAGCTTTGAGGTTTACCTGATAATAGTCTGATATATGTTATCGTGCTGCTGTAATGTGATATCGAGCAGGCATCTTTCAGCTAACAGTGTCTAAGGATACCTGCCTCTTTTGAAGCAATGCACAACAGAAATCTGCTCTTTAGCTGACATTGAGAAAATAAGTCATCCCAATTTTGATTGCTCAGTCAATAAAATATGTATAGGGTATTTATAAACTCTCTCCTACCCTTATGTCTTGCAAAAAAATGCCAATTCACAGGAAACAGACTACCTAATAGCCTTGTCTTTGCTTGCTGGCCAAAGTCACAATATTGTTAGAGCGGATGCTATTCAAAAATAATCAGCAGGGAAAAGAGTAGAAGAAATTGAGCAAGTTCTTGTAATCAAAGACACTTTCCATCTGATTGTTGTATCTCACTGTCTGTTAGGAGCAGCCGCATACCTACGGAATATGCTCCCAGGGAGCAGCCACGTGAGCAAGCAAGGGATTCATTTAGAAAGCATATTCTATTTCTCACAGAAAGCATTGACTGTCACATTGGAAACCCTTTTGGTAAATAACCTCTGGGTCAGACATTAGCATTGCATTCTGGTTAATTATATCAGTGGAAGAATATTAATAGCAATTCTTACTTCATAACCATTCATTTCAGACTAAGAGCTTTCACTCCAGCAATTTATCCAACTGCCAGCCTTGAACTTGCTATTTATCATAGTCTGAGGGCACTACAGATGCTTAACAAGTCAAGGCCCAGTCTCATCCCTCTTTCATAGTAATGCACTCGTTGTTTAGTGCAAAGTCAATTAAATCTATTACTGTTGATTACATTGCCTACAATTAGGTGCTTGGTATGTAGGGAAGGCTGAATTCAGTAATATCCTCTGGTTTGGATACCTAAAGTAGTTCAGAGTTCCAATTTGAAAACAACAGGCAAGGAAAGAAAATCCTTCCTGTTAGTCAGATCTTTTCTCTACCGTCTTGCTAAAACGCATACACTTGTATTAGGTGATATTATACCTGTACCTTGCTCAGAAAGCATATTATACCTGTACCTTGCAATATACTATTTTTTGTCAGGGTCATGCTCTCAAGGATGTTAGAACCCAGCCAATCTGAAAACTCAGTAGGGAAGCATGGATTTTTTAATGAAATCTAGTGGAGAAAAGAAAACCTTTTGGTCAGAGTTTATCAAACATTTGAAGGATTTCTGAGACAGATCCAGATTCCTTGCATGTGCTGGACAGACTTAATACAAGTGTTAATGGTTAGCTCTGACATTAAAATATACAAAAATAAGAGTGTTTTTTTAAAAAAAAAAACAGTACTAAGTCACAGTTTTTATTTCTTTGGAATAGTCTCATAGATTATGAATATTTGACTTGGGGCATCAAATAAGCAGGGATGGTATGGAAAAGGCTGATGAACTTGGTTCCTTTCTACTAGCATTTCCATAACACGTGCAGACCTTAAATTCGATAAAATCCCATTGCCCCAACCATACTAGACCTAGTCCATGCCCTTCGCAAATACACATCACAAATGGAATAAGAGGCAGGATGGTCTTTCATGTCTAGCAAGTGCAAGAACTGAGCAAGATGCTYAGAGGAATGAAGTGTCTTGCTCAAGGACACATGCAGCGTCTAGAGTACAGCCCTTCCAAGATGCCTCTGTTTGCCTGGCCACTGCACTATCCTGCCTCTTATTCTATCTCCAGCAAGCACAAGAACTGAATGTGACATCAATTTCTAAACCTTGCAAAAGAAACGTGCATATTAGATTTCAGCTTCCAGTCCCAGCAAAGTATGAATTATTATCCCACAGTGGCCATCTAAATCTCATAATGGCACACACAAGGTATTATGTAATGATAATATATATATTGTAGAGCCTTCTTCCAATAGTAAAAAGGACATAATGTTCAAATTAGTAGGTATAAGCTTGTTATTATTCTCTGCGATAGTTAGGAATTTCAATTTGCAAAACAAAATGGGTACGGATCCCCCCACTAAACGGCTTCTCAGAGTGCAGGATTCGTTGCTCTACCTGACGTTTTAATTCATGCTATGGTTGGAGGAGGCATTTGTTGCTTGGAATATACACCAATGTGTCTCTGAGCTTTTTGGAAAAAAAGATGCAGTTGCAGGAATCATTCATTACTCAGATTCACCTAATGATTTCACAGTTGTGCAGATGATTTCAATGCTACAAAAAGAAAAGGGAGGGAGGTGCTTTAACAGATGCAGAGACACGAAGCTTACATGGCTATCTGCAGAAGTTGAGTTACTAATTCCTGTGGGCAAGTTTCAACACCACCATTGAAAGGCTTCTGTGACAAAAAGAAATCTAACAAAAATACCCTCCACACAAGCCAAACAGTCTCTCAAGAAGAAAATACCATGCTTTTTGATATAGTTTTTCAAAAGTGAATATAGACTTCAGACCCTCTGTAGGCTCTGCTGACTTTATTCACAGATAAAGATAGTCCATGCAAGTGAGGATCAGACCTAATGATAAGCCAGGTGGCCATGTGGGATACAGCAGTAGCAGTGACCTTTCGTCCTCGAAACTTGAGGAGTCTGAATCAAACTCCTGTGAGATCAATGAAAGTCCAAGGATCTCACTGTCTTTGCTTAGATATGCAATACCATGTAACACGCTTTATACAGATTCTGAATTAATGTTTTCTGTACACTTCATTCCCCCCCCCCACCCCCTCAGAGGCTCTACTGTGCCAGCCTTGCAACAGAGGAGAAGGAATAGACAGGTAGAACAGAAGGTAATGAAATTCAACCACAGCAATCTTATTAATATTTTCACTAAACAGCAAAATTTTTATCTGAGTTAAATTCAGAYACTTCCTGCATACTCTGACAGCAACCTCAAAACATCAGGTAGTGCTTTGAAAAGGCAGCTACTGGGAAGATGGAACCATCATCCCACTGGGACTGATGCTGTTTACATGGTCAGAAGAAAAAAATGCAGGTGAGAGACATAGGAGTTGAAAACAACTATCTTTGTTCTTTCTTGACAGCAAGATGACGTCTATCACAGTCAGATGCTGCGTCTCTTACTCAGCTAATGACAGCATCAGAGAACAAGCAACATCAGGATTATTAGCTGCCTTTGCCACAGTTGCATAGAAGGGTTCAAGGCCCATTAAAGCAGAAAGGAAGATGTCAAGATTCATAGTTATTTTTTATGATTTCATCCCCCAGGGCTTCAAAGGGTGAAAGCAAAATTGGGGTTTCAGGTGTCCAGCTGAGCATGAAGTTAAGCCACCAAATTTTCAAGTTAATTAGCACAGTAGGAAGGCACTGAAGACTTCTGATAACTGGCCCTTAAATTAAATGCCTCAGTGAAAACTAGGCTCTCAGAGTCTAGACTTTTAATGTACCTCTGTTTAACTAGCAGAGTTATGCTTCACATTCAGGAAAATGTATTTTGCCACTAGTAAAATGCTCTGTGAAAATTAAACATTGTATCTAGTCATATCTACCTAAAGCAACCAGTTCACTCAAATTGTTTCCCAAGTTCCCATTATCTGAAAGATGCTTAAAGTGTTCATGGAGCAACTCCAAGTACATTCATGACAGCCAGGCTCTGGTAACAGATCAGGGAAGAACGGGAAGGGGGAAAGAAATTATACTTCACTTCATTCACTGCTCAAAGGCTGTGCAGCTTTTGCACACCCTCTTACCTGACACAGACATGTTTTGTTTTGCTTCTTTCCCTCTACACCTCCTCCCCCAAGGGAAAGCATTTATTGCTAATGAAAGTTAATGAAAACAGAACTGGGGAAAAAACGCATGCTCCAACTCAGGAAATCTCGTTTCAGGAAATCTTGGCCAGATCTTCAGCTAATAAATTGTATCATGGCAATGAAGCAGTGAAAATTTCAAAACTTTTCTGGTGCTCTTTGTATAAAGACACAAATAAGTATAAAGAGCCATCACACTAATAAATTAAAATCCATGTAGTTAGTAAAAGTACTCCTATACTATTTCTGCCCACATTTTTCATGCTTTAAGGGACTTTGCCATATTCAGGGAGTTTGGGGGAATAAAAAGGACTTTGCAGACCTAATTTTTGAATAGTGACAAACTCTTCCAGAACATGGGCTCACATGAAAGGATAAGAGACAGTTCCTCCAAACAGTTAATTTTAAATCCAAGTGTCTGTTACCAAAGTTTCTGGATTGAGGGCTCAGTGCTGACTAATGAAAGAGAAGGGGGATCACCTAGCTACGTAGAGAGAACAAATCCCCCTGGGCTTCTCAGAACCCCCGATCATCACTACAAAGCTGAAAATCGTCATGCTACTCATCAGTCTCATAGCAAGGCAGAGGACAACGTGGGGATAGAGTGTWGGAGTCTTGACGAACACCAGCAGCAAACATCATCACGGCATGCTGCTAAATTGTTTGTCCTATCAGTGCCTCCAGAAGGAGAGCGAGTACTTTCAGAATAATTGGAAAGAACCAGGAAGCCAACTTCTGTATTTGCCACCAGCATATTCCATGCTGTCCTAAACCAGATCTTTTGCAGACAGCTAGATTCAGTACTAACCTTGGCTGAGAAACAAAACTGAGTAAAGGCTTTAGAGTACATTTTAGGACTGAAAAGCAGATTCAGAGCTCCAGTACATCATCTTTGTAGGAAGACTGTACTTGATTTCAAAGATTTTACAGACATAAAATGGAATCAACTTTCTTACCACTCACATTCATTAAATTTTAAGGAGCAACAACTTAATCAGTTAAATTGGGAGCCATTTCTTGACCTACTCASAGGCAAAAAGTTAGAGAGGTGAGACAACATAGAATCAAAAGCTTATTTCAAAAAGATTAAACGTAATTATTGCTTCTGCTTAGCTTCTGCACAAGGGAAGTGAAGCTGTTTATGAAGTTACATAACCTAATGTTCCATTTGCATTGATTTATGGCATTTTAAGAAAATGCAGTTCACATGAAAGTTCCATTTTCCAGAGTCTTCAACCCAAATGAATTTTATAGACAAGTAACACATACTGGACTGGAATCCTCATGCACATCTCCAGAGCACTGGATATCATTTTGGGTACAGGATTTTTTTGTTACTGCTATCGTGAGTTATGCACCTGAGTATCCATAAACAGGGCTGATTCCTGCCTATCATAAGTTAAGCAAAGAAAGAAAACCTCAGAATTCCTGCAGGGGGATTACATGATGCTACAGCCTAGTCTAAAATGCTAAGCATCATTTAGGATAATGTGCTTCCAACGTATGAAGCTTGTATATACTCACACACACAAAAATTCCTGTCTTCCAGCTTTCTTCCCATCCATGAAAATGAAATAGGATTTTAGCTCTCTGGAAGGGAAGAAGCCACAGTCAAATCAGGCACTCTTGCCTCCCCTATCTCCACCTTACAGGCAGTATTGCTGACCAAGATTAATGGCTCACTGTGTTCTTTCTAACGACTGTCTATTCCACAACTGACATTCTGTTAAACTACAGCAACTGACATATCCTCAGGGACACTCTAATGATCGATTAAATCTGTAAGCTGTGGTTGCTGAACCTCATCCCAGGAAGACTGGCAGAGGAAGAGCATCAAGAAAACACAGAAAGCAAACAGAAGTTGAAAACAGCATTCTCATTTGATCCTCAGGAAGAGAGTGCTCTGGTAATGCAGTCTCTGAACTGATGCACAAAATGGGCAGCTGGATTATCTTTAGTTAGTATCTCTAGTCTGTAGCTCTAACTCATTCATCTGTTGTTTCTGTAAGCCCCAACTCTGCTCTAAAAGAGACTCGACCAAGAACGGACAAGTCTCAAAATGCATCTTTTAAATACGAGTCTGCTGCTGTGAGGCATTCAGACGATTGCCACAGACTGAAGCCTGCTGTGTACGCACCACGCAAGCCACACGTAAGGTCTCATATCCAGACCCAACAACATTGCAAAAAAGGAATAATCTACTACCATCATATTTAACTTGTCAAACAATCTTCCTTTTTGAACTACATGATGTTTCATTTAAGTTATACTAATCATAACAATACTTTGAAATACCAAATGCAGCTCAAGAAAGTTGGTTACAAGTGGTAACAAGCACCCCCGAGTAGACTGACTTTGACCAGTGTGTATGCTAGTCAGTACAACATAGCCTGATCCTTCTCTGGAACCCACAGGTTCTCCTATATGATTAATATACAATAATTGTGATAATTAAAGGTTAAGCCAGAAGACAGGCAACAAGGCTAGCCTTTTCAAAGGCAGTACAGTATAGAATCTAAACTCTGAAATAAACTTGAAAGTCAATGGAGAGTAGGCTCCCTAAACTAGATTTCTACTGTATATGCCCAAATGATTTTCCAAATCTCATGATAAACAGATTACATGCTTAACTCATAACTCATTTCTCTGGAAAATTGATGCCTAACCTGTTAGGAGGCTTAGAAATTCCCATCAGTCACTAGTCTGCATATTCAGGTATGTATACAACTTTGAAGATCTGGCCCCTACGTCCTTTAAGTCTCTTAGAAAATATCGGCCGAAAGGTTCTTTACAATGTCACTCATTTGGCAAAAAAAGTTAGCAGCCAAATCAATATTGAACTGACACTGGGAACTGTCTTAAACCTGAACTATGGAATTTTTACACCAAGTTCATGATAAATAGAGCACAACTTGAGTGGACAGGCATCTCTGGCCTGTATCCATCTGTGCTAAAAGCCTGTAAAATTTCAGTTACTGTCAGAGTTCCTAATTACTCTCCGTGCATTATGCAGAAAAATTGGGATCCACAGTTCACCCAAATCCTGCTATATTATTATCCACAAGGTATTTCATGCCCGTTTCATAGTCAGAAGAAAGGCATGAAGAAACTAAGAGCCTTCTCCTAGCCTACCCAAATCTTTTGGTGACAAAGCCAAGAACAGATTTCTTTATTTTGTAACTAGCACTCTACCCACCAGGAGACACTGCCTCTTCACAGCCGCTATATCCACATGTGGAAAAATTGGCATCTGAATGTTTCTGAGTATTTCAGATATTCATACATGATGTTCACATGCCCTGTCATTTAAAGTGCAGTAGCCCATGCCTAGAGCATTCTCTTCATAACAGAATGAAGAGAGGGAGCACAGCACAGGCAAAGAAAGAAACTAGCAGTATCCCCAGCTAACGTAATTGCAAAGACAGATAAAACATTATAATGGGTGATATTAGAGCCCAGACCCATTGGAGTCTCTTGTTAAATTATGATTCAATAGTTTTAGAAATATCCTCTTTCAAGGGACTTCACTTTAGAACTTAAAGGCCACTAAAGCACTAAGTAACTACAACTTCATGATACTTATTCAGCATTTCTTAAACTYCATAATTCTTCAGAGGCTTAGTTCCTAAATTAACAGTGAAGTCAAGCTGGGATAGCTCCAGGAGTAACATCATCCCACCAGCGATGACATTATAAAACCGTGATGCCATTCAGCTACTAGGTTTTACTATGTAAAGCTTTTTGCTATACTGGAAAGATACAGAAGCACCTTGTCACACTACAGCATTAAAAGGGAGGAAGCTRCCGTATTACATTCCCTTGGTTTGTGGGAAGTATTTTTATGTTAACAGGCAATATTTCTGTATAGCCTTTTCCTTTCTCTGTGCCCTATAACATAACTGGAACAGCACTTTAAAGTAGTAGCTTGGATAAGTTTCATTTTGGCATCTTCAGCCACATTACAGACATACTGAAATGCATTCTAATTAAGCATTGGAAAGAGGACAACTTCAATACTTAACAGTGGTAAAAGGCATGACAGGCCTTTATTTTTCAATGCTGAAATCTGCTTGCAGTCTTCCCATATACCTACAGCCTCTTAAGAGGTTCTTTCAGCTTTCTGGTACCATATAGAAAGAGTCCAAACTATCAGACCCGATTATCAGTCTCCAGGTGGCATTAATGCATGTGAAGAGCTACTTCAATGCAGAATGGTTTAGTTTCAGCAGAAGTCAGCACCTGCAAGTCCCAGGTATGGTTCCCTACTCTTCCCCAGCCCCTTGTCACTATGGCTACCTCTATATTGATCCCTCTCCAAGTCTGCAACAAGAGGACATAGGATGCCTGGAGCTTGGTGCCATTTGCTCACAAATATAGACTACATGGCTAAATCTGCCTATAGATACACGTATACCTATCTCACACTCTTATAGTGCAGAAAGCCAAAGCTCATCTAGGAATTTTCCCATGGTCAGCAGGACCAGTGACTGCGTGCTGCTCAAGGATGACAAAATAAGGTTAGAGGGGAGATGATGGTAGTCCAGACTGATATCTTTGACCAAGCCTTAAGCACAGCACGGATCCAAGCTTCCTCCTCCATCCCCACCTCCTTCCTGGAGTGCTGCACATCTTGTCTCAAGCGCTCTCTCTCTCTCTACATATTTTTATATATACACACACGTATGTGTATCTATGCACACAAAGACAATCCTGCAACGCCTGTCTTTTACTGTCTGTGTATCAGTACCCCTCAGCATAGCTACATGAGTTTATTTAAAAAAAGTCTCATGAGATGAAAAATAAAGATGTTAGAAATAGAATCAAAGTAGAACAGTGCCCAGGTTTGAAATGTAGCTGTGGGATGACAAAAGAAAGGCCTAGTATGYGGTTTCATTTTCCAGAACAGCACCAATACTGCTGTAGGTAGTGACTAGTGACCTGTGTGATGGGATGCTAGGAAGACCTTCATCTTTTCTGGGTCAGCATCAGTCTTTGTCCCCTTAGAACTACAGAGCTAGGAAGACAGGGTACAGTGAAACTTGATGCAGACTTAGATCAATGTTGTCTGAGGAATACATATATCTGGGTAAGTGATGGTGTATGTATGTGCATATTTTAGAAGCAATTTAAGCCAAACTCCTAATGGCAACCAGCAGAGAAGAAAGCCTTCTCTCCTGTGGAAGGCTTCTGGGCTGCATGATCCCAATGTGCCAGATAGATCCCTTTCTTCAGACTTCAATGGCTACCTCAGACTGTTCTGTGGAGAACACTTCTCCAGCAATCTTGCACAAAGAACAAGAAAAATAGGTGGAAGCTGCACTAGCCAAAGGAAATTTAAGTATGCATAACTAAAAACAATTCAGTAATCCAGGCAGGGCATACTCTGTGTACAAGGTACTGTGTTGGTCTTTGCAACACKGGCTAATTTGCAGAAGAAAAATCCAGAAAGAGGTATTAGATGGAAGCTGGAGTTTTAGGCTTTGATAATGTGTTGGTAAAAAAAGTATCAGACAGAAATGCCGAATAGCTGGGGAGTTATTTATATCTACAGACAGAGCATCTAAGTTATTTGATTAGTCACATCACTGTAGAAACCAGAGACATCAGAACAGTTTATGCTGCGCCCTTACAGGACTATAGTGAAAAGCTGGCAATTAAAAGCACATCTACACTTCTACATCAAAAATGAATACAACTTTGACTCAGGAGCCATAACCTGAAAACCCCATAGCGCAGGAGGCGATCTAGAAGAGGGCAGCAGCTCGGCAAGGCTGCAAGCACCCCTGCAGAGGGGCCGGGGACAGTGCTCCACGGCGCCCGACGGGAGGGAGCTTCGCCCAAGGGCGCCCGTGCAGCACAGGGCAGCTGCTCTGCCGTGCCAGCCCTGCTCCCGCGCACCCTCGACACACCGCCCTTAACARCCATCCGCCAGGCAGCCTTTAACAGCAGCCACTGCAATTAAACCTGAGCCAAACGAAATATACTTCATCCCTCGTTTCTTCGTTTCCATGAAAAACTACCAAACAAGATGTAGTGAAACAGACCTGTGGAAGGGGGTGGGGGGGAACAACACACACACACAACAACCTTGCTTATGTTTTTTTCTGATATCTTTYCTGCTAACATAAAACTATAAAATCTACATTTTTATAAAATATTTTCTTGATACTGGACACAAATAACTAGGCCAGGAGAAGGAGTTGCATATGAAAGCCAAGTGTCTAACAAGCCCAAATGAACCCCTCCTGACTCAAAAGCTAAACGTGAAACCCATTCAAACAAATTCAGTGCTCAGAAGTGCTATTCAGAGGATCCCCAGATGTGTGCTGGTCAAAATAAGGGATTCAATTATCTTTGTGTGGTGTGCTTCATTTGTTTAGATCAGTTGATGTGTGGTCTTGTTCAATTCTTGGAGGTGTATTTAAAGGAAATACTTTGAAACCTCTCACACTTAATGGGCAAAAACTGTAATGTAGTATGTTAAACGTTCTAATGAGAGTTTGCATACTTCCTTGCAGCTATTCCTTAACAGTTAATTCACACACAAACATTGCTCAAATATTAAAGAGCTGTTGAATTATACTCTAGAGATAATGTAGTTCAGTGCTCAAAACAATATGGAAGTATGTCTAATTTCTGTATTGAACCTTACACAATATGTTGAGTACGTCAATAAAAAACACTAGAAAAATACCTCCTATTGTCTAAAGTCCACTGTAAAACTYAGCAGTTGCTCCATTGCACATAATTGCTGCTAAAATCTTGACAGTAGCAGTGAAGCTAACATACAGGYTCTCCAGTTTAAACACAGCAGGCCTCTATCATTTGAGCTGATGGTGAAGTCAGTCTTAGCCTGCACATTTCAGACCCTATCCAAGAAAGTAATCCATCCACTAAGTGATCTGGAGGAAACTTGGCTTGTATTTCTAACAGTGCTGCTAATGTATTGACTAAGCTTGGAGAATTCTCTCACCTCTTTGTATTACCCTTCTCATTTTTTATCCATTTCATCTCTTTCACCAGAAGTTCTTTCCTGCCAACAAACCTGAGGGCACTGGTACAAACATGTTATACTATCCAGGATATGGCTGGACATTGGGTTTGCTAAACTAGCTCCTCTGTGCCATTGCTGCAGGCTGCCCGTGCTCAGCTCCCCATTGCCTTCATCTTCCTTCCTCCCAACAAACCCGTCTTCCCTCACTTCTTCCTCCTGGCTGACAGGGGGCCAACACCTGCTGGCTGCCTCTCCCAGGCCCTCCTGCATAGGGGCCCCACCACAGACAATAACATTTAAGAATAAGGAGTTTACTGTCTAAGGAACAGAGCTTTCCCTGGTCAGCTGCCATCTACGAGAACTGTTTTGATTCATTGTGCTGCTTACCTGGCAATTCATTAACAAAGCAATTGAGAAAGACTTCCTGTGGAATAGATTTTAGTATGTTACATAATGTCCTTTCTTCATGGAAGACAAGATAATAATTGGCCRTCATTTTTTTATCTAGTGTCTCTGCAGAAGCTAGACAATGTCCACAAGTTTGTTCTTCTTTCTTCCATTTTGGAGGCAGTSACCCTTTCAGCACCACCACTCTGCACAGCAGCAGCCTCATTGCAATCAGACTCTGCATTACTGCTGTATGTGGCAGCAYGCACTGCAAAAGTGCAATGTAAGCTGTGGCTAAGCTAACATTCAACAGAAATAAAGAGGCAAGTGGCTATTGGCAAACCTATGTGATGAGGCAACACTTAAATCTGCCAATATGGGGATTGTCCAATACTACTAGAGATGCCCAGGCAACCATTATAGGATGTCAGCCATGAGCTCTAAATTAGAGGGGTGACAGTATGATATGGACACCTAAATGCTAATCAGAGTGCTATAGAATTTATTGCCTGAATTTTTAAAACAGCTAGAGTCTTTAAATGTCTCCTTGGTCCCATTCACTCAGCATATAGTCACACCTGAGAGGCATCAGGTTTTCAAAGTAAACTTTCAGATAGATGTGAGCTGAACAGTGGAGTCTTGCATCTCAGGTGATATGACCATGCAGTCATCCTTCCATAATTAAGTTCTGAGAGTATCTAAGCTTCCCATGTTTTTAAGAAGTCTGATTCCAAGGCAGAAGCCCAAGCTAGCTGCATCTCTCACTCAGCATTGTTTATGATTAATTCTCATACAAATTATTTGATCTCATCTTCCTAAAAAATTTTTGTAATTCCTGACCCCCTCCCCAAATGCCTGTTTTCCTTATCAACTATATGCAAATATAGGTATTAGCTGTCTGCCTTATTACATCTGAATACAAAATGAGACTGGTAGCAGTCTTGCCTTTCTCCTCCCCAGCTTCCCGTCACAGCATAGCAAGCCCCAGACTGCTGCTGCCTTCCCCACATTTCTGCCATAGCATCCTTCCACCATGCCTTGCAGTAGCACAGGTGCAAGCAACTTCATAAACAGGCAAATTGTTAAATGTAGGCCACCTTCCAGGATGAAGACCTGCATCCAAGACAGCTGCTGTCCTAATATCCTCTTAGCCTTTCATATGACTAGGCCAACTTGTTTTCCAGATACAGTTGTTTCCTTTCRTTTGCTTTTCATTTCTAGCTTATTTTCCATGCAAATCCTTGTAAAGCCTCCTACAGAGGGTGAGTTTAATTACATGCTCTCTCTTTGTCCTTCTGCCTCTGGGAAAGTAAGCGACAGTACTCTCCCTAAGCTCAGTTGATCTCCCCCACTCCACAGCAAGGGCAATATGACAGGCTTCAGGACAAAAAACAAAATAAAACAAAAAACCTGAATCAGCAGGAGCCTAATTTCAGTAAGCAATCTTAATGTCAATCTTTCTGCTTTATTTTAGGTGGTTTTCTAAGCTAACTAACCTATCTTTCCAAATCTGTTCCTATGTTCCAAGAGGCTTCTGAATTTGATAAAAGGCTTTCTTTGGATCTAAGCACTGAAAATGGCACATATTCTTTCAATCAGCATTAAAAGACTACTAAATACCAAAAAAAAAAAAAATCCTGAATCTAATTTTAGTAGTAGTTTTCTCATGCAGTTTGTTTGAAAGTCTGAGCTTTTCTTAGACTTATTACCTCATTGGATGCCTTGTTTTTGTGAAGGAAACAGCCAATTTYTCTCTATAGTCAGAGAAACTGCAATATGGCACAGAGATCACATTTGGATGAAGTCTAAACTAGCAAGCTCAGGAGCTAGTAACAGGTTATCCTGCTGACCAAAGTTTAGCAAATGTATGTAGAATTTTATGCAAGTTTTGTGGGAGATAAGCTTTTCCATCCTCCAGAGGGAAGGGAGGTATATATACAAGCTGCAGCAGCATGAACATATGCAATCATACTGCACAGAYTTCCAGCAGCAGTCCAGTTCTAACCTGCAGGCATACATCAGCATGGTTTGCAGACAACTAGAAGCTGTTTGAGACTACCAGCTAGTGATTTCTGATTGGCTCTGTGGTAGCTGAGGTCCGTGCATCCACCATCCCTGCAAATCCTCTACTAACATCTCCCTTGTTCTCTGCTGTGTCTGTGCCATCTACTGGTGCACAAACAGGCAGGGAGCAAACTGGTTACCATGGCTAGAGCCTAAACCCGTCATTGGAGGATAGTCTAGGATATGAAAAAAGTTGAAGAACAGGAAAGGAAAGGTAAAGTTTTGCAAACACACATGGATGGATTTATAAACACATAAACTRAAGTAAGTGCATTAAATACACCAGGCAAGCAGGTTCTGCCATCAGGGCCGTTGTTCTTGCAGGACAGCAGTATTTTCCTCTGACATGGTGTGGCAGTGGTGGTGTTCAGTGTTACCTCCACCCACCCTCCTGTGAGCATTAGCGTTTGGAGAGGATCACTGTAGTCCACCAGTTTAACACTCTTCAGCTTTGATTCAAAAGCAGCTGAAGACAGTTACTTCACATTAATAGCCCCAAAAGCACTGAAAATGGCACATATTATTTTAAAGAAAGCCTTTTATCAAATTCAGAAGCCTCTTGGAACATAGGAACAGATTTGGAAAGATAGGTTAGTTAGCTTAGAAAACCACCTAAAGTAAAGCAGAAAGATTGACATTAAGATCGCTTACTGAAATTAGACTCCTGCTGATTCAGGTTTTCAAAGCAACTGCCTCAAGTTTTTTACTGCACATCTCCCAGACTTTCATTTCCCTTCCATGCTATACTAAAAGCAAAGTCTAGTCTACCCATCCATTAGTAGTTTATTAACTTAATTGGTACAAGCTTTATGGATCTAAAGATCAGGAAAACAAGAATCCAGATATCTACAAAGTACTTATTTGGACTTACTTCCAAGAACAAAATTTTTTCCTCTTCAAGCTGTCTCTGGACTCTGCAGGTGCACAGGCTGTGTTTTCATGCTTCACTTCCTATTTCTTAACATAACACTGAAGCAAACTCTTCAGTAAACTTTTGACACATCTGTGAGAAATTTTATCTAGCTAACGCACAATTATATCAGTGTATGCTTTCAGCTGTAACAGTAGTGTATGCATAATCCAAATATTAGGAAAAGAGGAGGATAGCAGAAGACAGAGTTAGAGTCTATAAGAAAGAAAAATAGCTATTGCAAAAAAACTCTGTTGCTACTTTGAAAGGTTTAGTAAACCACTGAATATGCTCAACTTCTCTCCTTCTCTCTTTCCCTCATGTTCMAAAAACCCAGCATCATTATTTTTGGAGATCTCGTGGGAATATTTGGAACTACATTCTCCAGATACAGGCATAATACTGGAGAACTGAGGAAACATTTCCAAAAACATCAGACAAAAGTTAATGGAAGTACTTGGCTAAAACAAAACCCAGAAAAAAAACAGAGAACAGATGCCAAGAAGTGGCTTCCAGAGTGCCCTGCAGAGCCTTTGGGGCTGCCACCTGCCAACAGCTCCACACGCAGGCAGCATGGCCAAGCCACAGCAACCTTATCCCCAAAGGAAGCCTGCCCTTTCAGAGAARGGTGTTAATTCGTTCTCATTAATCAACAAGGCAGTTGTAAATATAGTGTGGACCAGCCAATACAGGTGGCTGGTGACTTACCAAACAGCAGCTTACAGATTAAGCAGGCTGGGGCAAATTATAGGGACAAAAATTCAAGTAGTGCTACCATAACTTGCATTCCTGCCTTCTTTACAGGACCTGATGCCCACCCAAGCACAGTTCATACTAAGCCCAGTCTGGGGAGAAATGTGTCTTAGAAAGGCAGTCGTAAGGGTGGGCACAGGTGATCTGGCATGCTGCAGATGCCCGGCTCCATCTTGGCCAGCAGGTACCAATCTCAGAGCATAGCATCCCAGCCACCTCTCCCCATGTCCCAGAACCCAGAGATGCTCAGAAAGGCTTTTCTGAGCACTGAGAGGAGCAACTACAACCAATTTCCAGAAAGTGTACAGTATGAGCTGGTTAGAGTTTTAAAGCTACTTTCACATTCTCTCTGCTTTAACTGATGACTTCTCTAACCAGCTCTCTAGTGACCTCCCATCTAGCAGGTGAGCTGTTGTGACTGCGGTGTTTATTCATTTCAGCTCATTATTTTCAATGTCATCATGACAGTTCAAGATATTCTGCCATGGCAGAGAATGAATATGCTCTATAAACGAAGTGCTTTTACTGTCACTAATTATAAGGACTACACTGCACTAGTCAGAGGGAAAAGTCTATCAAAATGCATACTGAGAGCCTCCCAGTGCCTTGCAGAGCATGGCTGAGGCAGCTGCACAGAACAGACTTCAATCACATCTGCATCATAGCTACCAGGAAAGCTTAGATACAATAGCTGAGGGAAAATAAAAGTTAGGCAGGAATGAAGTACTAGCAAATTTTGATGCAAGGTTCAGACGTTGAGATAAGCTACGTGAAGCTTAGTTAATTTCTTGGAAATAGGAGCTTTGCCACTGTCTTTAATAGAGTCAAGATTTCTTCACTGGATGTGGGTAGCTGAACTGAAATCTTTGGACTATTTATCTTCTTCTAATTCATGCATAGCTGAGTATGCACTAAGTTCTTTACTTGGTAAAATACATTTACAGTTACAGTACCTTAAACTAAAAATAATACTGAGTTGATAAAGTGATGGCATACTTAAATATTTATAAACTGAGGGAGAGACACTATATTTTATAGTTTATAAATAGCAAGCACTACTTGTGCTTGCTACCTAAATGCTTGAGGATTGTGGAATATCTGTTTTAGAGCTCTTTAAATGGTATAAAAGCAGAATTTTAGTGGAAGTAACAGCTCTCGGCATGATATGGCTATACAATTTTCATTTAATTGAGTGTAAATGTTTAATTACATTAGGGATAGCCATACGAACTCCTTAGGCCTATGAAGGCAGCCAAAGGCAATTTAGCACCTGGTTCATAATAAGGTATAAAATGGAACCAGACATCTGTGCATGATAAAATAGGCAAAACTAGCAGTGYTCAATGTCCGATTCACTTTGACTGATTATTAACTGAGGCCTAAGCCATAGATTAAGATGAAGCATCTTTTTGATGGTGAGAAGCCTGAGATACACACCTTTTGGGACTTCCAAATTTGATTTTTTCATTTATACATTCAAGCTTTATGCAGCCAATAATATTAGCACATTGCCAGAGGTCTTATAATTTATCCAAAGAGAGAATTCCAGTTGACTGCTACAGAGCAAATGCTAGCTGCAACTGACAGTTGGTTGGCTAAGAACCTCATCATCAGTGGCTGTTAATGTTTAATTTCCTTATAGTGCCACAAAGGAAAGAGAAAGGCTGCCAGCACTGTGCAGATAGGGAGAGAAATTTCCTTTTCCTGATACCACCTATGTTCTGCATCCAGCTGAAAGACCAAATTTGGATTTCAACAACATGTTTCTCCTGTACAAGCTAGAGATTCCTCTATTAGGGGAGCAGACCATAAATCCTGCTAGTGCATAGCTCTGAGCATTTAGCCATCTCATTTGCATCAATGGCAGAGCCTGGAGTACTTATGAAATGTGAAAAGGGGTCTCCAAGAAGCAGAGCCAGGCAGAGGTACTTTCCAGGCTGGTGCACTGGAAGAAGCACTGGGAGAAAGAAGGGCCCCAAGGAGGAACCAAAGGTTCTAACTTCTGCTTTATACTATACCATTCAAGCCCAAACAGCCACTCAAAGGTATCAGTGTTGCACTTCATTTCCCAAGGCTTTCAACAGCACTTCYTACCTTGCTGCCCCTGGAAATCCACAATTAAAGATAAAATTTAATTATAAAACACATAAGTGGTCAATCTCCATGATTCCGCTTCTGTTACATTTCCAGCATTTTAAGTCTGCTTCCAAAACTGCAAAACAAAATTTGAAAAGCTCTATGCTGCAGCACAGTTAGGAAGACAAAAAGCTTGCACAGGCAAAACCACTCACCTCTCAGGTTCAGAGATAGCACCTGCACAGCYGGTGCTGCAGGCAGGAGCTCAGCACAGTATCTCAAAACAGTAAGAGAGAGCACAGTCCCACCTTCCACCTGCAAACCGCTCAGGCCAATAAGCGTCTCCAAACACTAAGTGTTAAAATAAAGGTCTGGGAGAACAGTGTTAAGATCATTTTAATGACCTGCTTCCAGGTTGTGACTTAAGGAAAGCTGAACTACTCGCAGGCCAGGCTCCAGTCTGCATAAGGACAAGTGACTTTTTACAGATGACTCTCCAAACTCAAGTGTGCAGTGTCCCTCATACACTCAGCAGGACACCCTGTGTTTTGATATCCCATGTTTCACCTCAGGAACAGCTTAGTGCAGAGCCAGACTTCCCAGCAGTGAGAGCCGTGCAAAACATCTGGCAGGTCTACCAGACTGGAACTGGGATACTTCAGCTCTCATGTGAGTGGCCTTCAGGAAACCAGAGGACTGCAGGTAAGGAGCAGTCCAGTCTAGAGGAGCAAAAAGAAAGTCTGTAGGTAACCCTCTGAGCACAATAGGATTCTGTACAATTGGGAAAACTATTATGTTCTTAATGGGCACTTCTGAGTAAATAAAGAGTTAATTCTTGAAGAGGCTCAATCATAAAGCTCAAACTCGCACTCTCAGCCAGACTGTCACTTYGTTTGACTAGCCTGCCACAGTTCTAATTGATAACATGTAGAGAGAAAGATCCTAGCAATTACAAGGCTATACCTTCCTAGGATCTTGCATGCCCTCTGGCTTAGATTTTTTTAAATAAGTCTTAAGACAGCTCTGCTCTTCTTATCGTTCACTCTACTCCTCACTGGGCTGAGCAATCTCATGTCTAATACACTGCTGCAGTTCCAGGCCAGTAATTCAGACTTAAGAACAATTCATTGGTATACCATTCCCTACCCTGCATTCAGGGAACAAATAACACAAATTGTTATTTATATTTAAAGTGGTAAACTAAGCCTTGTATTGGTCTTCTGTGTGATTTCTTCCATGCTGTGTTCATTCTTTTCTTTATACTTGGATGAAATCAGGGCCTATTTCCCAACTGTGCCATGGTCTATGCAATAGCTTGTTTTACAAATATTTCAGTGCAAAAAGGGATGCCAACCTCCCAGCTGGTAGTCTTTCCACACATTTTGCACGTGTGGAAATGCAGGGTCAAGGGCAGGGAACTTGTATTGCAAGCTCCTTTCTCTGCCCTGCCACTGCATGGTAAGTGCTAGCAATCACCAAAAGCATTYTGCACAGGTGGCAATGACAGCTTCAGTGGTCCCTGAGCTTGTCACAATTAGCCTACCAGGCAAACAGCAATGCAAYTGATTAACTTTAAAGAAGGTTTGCTCATCACAGTCAATTCCGTGCAAAAGAGCATGCTGCTACAACTCTAATATACATAGAAATACCTCGGAGCACTTAATTAAGGGAAGCAGCTGGCAAGACTGTTTTCACAGCAAGATTCTGAACTCCAGGGTTACCCCAGAAGAGTCCAGTTCTCTGGAGCCAGAAAAGGAAAACTGCTTCCTAAAAGGCAAATCTCTGTTTTTACCCTCAGAGGTTGTCGTAAGGATGCAGTGACAAGAGAGAAGCACTGTTTCACTGCCCCCTGACTTTGCAAAATGAATGTATGCACAGTAGCATACTCAGGTTGCTTATTCCCATCAAGTACAACAAAGCAGCTATAATCCAGATGTCAAATATATATTGTGCACCATTATGKTTTTTTTWAAAAAAAACAAGAAATGCTTCGTTGAGATGCATAATGCTATATGTGGGCCTACATTGTTCTGCTTTGGAGCCTTGGGGAACTACATAATAATGAACTCTACATCACAGTGAGACTTAGTCTGCTGTATAGTTGGCTTACTAGTGAATCAAAATTGAAAAACAGTTATCCTGGAGGAAGAAACAGAAAAGAGGTATATGCAATTCAGTTATACTAGATACTGCAGCTTTCAGCTGTGACAGGGGAATTGCCTTTGGTATTCTGCCAGCTGCAGTAGAACAGGACCAAATCATACCCTAGTGCAAATGACATCACCAGGCATGAGACTGTGGCTCTCTCATCTCTCTCTTTTGGAAATATCCCAGTTGGTGTTCATTTATCTTTTCCAATACCACATCACCCCAGTTGCTCAGAGCAATCTTGCTTTTACCAATATTCTCAGATTTTTGTTCTTTCAAGTCCTCATTTGTAGCAGTATTACCAGCCATGAAGTATATGATCTTGTAATATGTGCTCATAGAGGCCATCCCGTTGCTGTTACTTCACTCCATGAAGTCATGTGGTTCTTCCAGTAAAGTATTTCAGTCCTTCTCTGTGTTCACCACTTCAGCTAACTTTTGTTTGTGTGGAGGCAAACAGTGAAACACATCATAACATTAGCCCAGACCACTCTTCAAACGTACTCTAATTACATCCTTTCCAGTACAAGCTGTAGCCATTTCATTAGATACTAGTTCTTGTTCTCCTATTTCTTATTTGGATACCATGTGAGATGTCTGTTGAAAAAATGGGAATGGAAAGTTTCTTTAATAAAGATACTTCCTTCTTCAATCCTTCCTTTAGAGTAGGTGGCTTGTGCTTGCATTTTCTAAAAGTAAGGCAATTTATTTCATTGTCAGTGAGTACAAGAAGTGGGAAAACGGTTGGTGCCAGTCAGTTACTARTAAAGTACTGCAAACTGTCCTGCCTTGGCTCACTAGGTCTCAGCAAAACAAAAGCAACAACAAAAAAGCAACAGAAATTTCCCGGGGCGGGGGGAGGGGAGGGGGGGGAAGGAAAGCGAAGGGGGAGGGAGAAAATCAATCACATTATATAGAATCACATTATATAAACAATGATTTTATCTGTTAATCAGTTAGCCTGTGTTCAAATGCAGCACAGAACATTAACATACAAAAGTAACTATGGTTACTGTTTCTGTTTACACTGAACCACTTCCCTCTTAATCAGGATTTTCCAATCCACTGACTAGAGTAGCCATTGGTACACATTACAGACTCCGTAATTTATCTAGAGCTGATATCCGGTAGTTAGTTTAGAACCCTAGCTCCTGCAGTCCTGGGAGTACATCAAATCTGTTTTCCAATGAGGAAAAAACAATGCAGTTTTAGACACAGCAGCTACTACAGAAAGCCAGAAAATGAGAAAAAATAGGGAAATTAAAAAAGAAAAAGGAAACATACAACAATACAACACACCATCATACACACATGCACTTTGAGTCCTGTGACTTTCAAGGGCTCCGACCTATTCTTTTTCATGCATGGACTTAACAACCCTGTGAGTTTGTTACTGCATGCCAGATCAGCTATTCTGCTCACTGCAGCAGGGGAGAAGCTGGCAAGTGTGGGAAGGTTTTGCAAAGGATGTAATGATTCCTTATACTCTGAGCTGCTTTGTTTACCTTGTCTTAGGCAAATGCTCCTTCCCCAAAAGCAGCAATGCCTGGAGGACAAGTTCTTATGTGGGTTCCAGGCGTCTGAATCATCCTGGTTCCCTCACCTCCCAGGGACCAGTCCACCACCAGCAGTGCCCACAGGCGACGGAGCAGCCTGAGCGGCCACGGATGCCCTTTGGCCTCAGCGCTGGGGAGCAAGAGCAGGGCACAGCTCTTATCGTATAGCAGCGTGTATCGCCTATTGCCGCGTAAAGCGGCAGTGCTGAGCTCCACCACAAGACATCACTCTGCCATGCCTCAGTGTAAGAGCTCTGCATTAATTTATATGAAGGTGCTTCTGATGGAGCTATGATTTCAAAGTGGTAAGGTTTCAAAGGAACCTTATAAACAGGAAACTGTTTAAGTGTTAGCCCCAGAATGGCTCATTAAGCAGGTGTGAAGCTCAAGAGGGAAAAAGAATGATTCTGAAACATTATCCAGTTGCTAGGTTACCCCAGGTTGGTCAAAGACCTTGCTGATTTCCTACTAACTTCATCCTAGAAAGCACAGAAAATACAAGTTAAGAGCAATTACAGGAACCTGCCCTAAGCCTGTCAAAGTCAAACCATAGGCTATAACAGCCCAGTGTTTATTAGGGTGACTGTGGCTTCTTAACTGAAGCTGGTTGTCTCAAACACTGTTAGTTGTGTACACATGAACACAGGCAATTTGACAAAGAAAACCTAGTCTGCTAAAGGTTCTCTCTATCCTGCTATAATTGCTTGAGCACTTTGCTTGTGGTGTTCTCTCGCTTAAACCTAAGCATCTAAGCATCAAAGTCACTTACTATTGTCCATCCACTGCTATTCAGGAATAGTGCTCTCCTCTTTGAAAAGACAGATTCACAGGAAAGGAAGAGGCTGGAGGTCATACCATCCTGCATGATACAAGCAGGGCATCTGAGAAAGTCACAGACTTCAAAAGCACACAAATTTATGTCTTCTCATTACCAGTAGATCTAGGAATGCAGTCACAGTCACTAAGCTCAAAGTTAGCAACAACTAATGCAATAATTTTCACTGTGATTAGTCTCTCTACACTTTATCAAGGCCACAGAAATGACCATACAGACACTCTAGAGGATCTTGCTGATTACTCCCTCTGGGACTTTTTAACACATAGGTTATTGACACAACAAAATATAGCCTCTCCAAATATGCAACATTTTTAAATGTCAGTTCAGAAACTTTTCCAATAGTTTGTTCCTTCAGTGAGCACAGTTTTGATGGGATAAACAATAAACCCAATTAACCATTTGCACTACGTGAACACACCATCACATATAATATTGTGCTGTAAATCCCGATTGCTGCAGGGAAACAACTGCATATGTGAGCTGTTACATTGCTCTGAAAACTATACGAGGTAACTGGACATAAGTAGTACCTTCTACTCCTCCGTCACCACCTCAAATACGAACCACWGTACTAGGACCTTCCACAAGAATCTCTACAGCAAGGAGATCCCTTGGCAACATAGGAATTTTAGAGCAGATCAAAAGCAAGAGTCCTCTTCAACACTGTCATGGATTTTAGCCAGATAAACATGACATTTTGACCTGGCCCCACTTTTGAAACAGCAAGAGACCAATCCACCACCAGTTCCTGCTCCTAAGCCCAGAGTAGCTGTCAATTGCAGATATTTTACTGCCTTTCTGGGGATGTGAAACAGTATTCCACAAATAAGAGACTAAATAAGAGGAGAATTATCTACTGCACAAGGAAAACTATCATCAGTTTTTAATGCTATCACTGTCTATCATTATCTGAGATAAGCATGCAGGATTTCAGTCTCAGGAAGGGRAGGAATAGCACTGGAAGAATTTCAATATCATCCTAGTTCGGGTGATGAAATCCCAGAGCCATTAGCAATTATTCCTGAGACCTCATGGAGACCAGTGAGGTAACTGAACACTGCAAAGAGTGTCCATCCTTAAAAAAAGAGAAAAGTGAGCAAACCAGTGAATTATAGGCCCATAAACCTCACTCTAATTCATGGAAAAAAATTTAGAAAAAAAAAATAAAACAACCTTGAGTAAGCAAATAGATGAAAACACGGAACTGTCAGTGGAGAACATGGATTTCTCAATCCCAGACCTACCTAGTTTCATCCTCTGTCAAGGTAATAGGCCTTGTGAGTGGGGGAGAAGCAGAAGTCATTTCTCGTTGTTAAAAACTTTTGACATTGTTTCGTAGGACATTCTCAAAACCAAGTGACGGAAATACGACCTAGAAAAAGTAGTGGATGCAAAACTGTTTAGAAAACTTAAGTTGAGCAGTTTACCTAATAATTGACTGTCAAAACAGAGGTCTGTCTCAGGCCTTACTCTATTTTTATTAATGGTCTGGATGATGGAATAGACAAGATGTTTAAGTTTGCAGACAACACCAAGATGGGAGGTATAGCTAGGATGTTGGATAACAGGCTTAGAATTCAAATAATCTTTGGAAATTGAAGATGAAGCATAGGGAGAAAAAACAGGAAGGAAAAACAGGATGTTATTTAATAGGGACAAGTACAAGACTCTACACACAGTAGGAATAACCAGCTGTACAAGCACAGGATGACAAATAACTGTCTAAGTAGCAATTCTGTAGGAAGGCAATTGGACATTATTGCAGATAAATAAAATGTGAGACAGCAATATTACTTTGCTGCAAAACAGCAAACATCATACTAGGATGCATAAACACCATATGGAAATTAATGTTTCTGTACTATTCAACACTAGTAAGACCTCAGCTATAATAGTCTGACCACTTTGGTGCACAGCAGTTCAAAAAAAGACTGGAGAGAATCCAGAGGTAAATGATCTGAGGTCTCAAAAACTGATTAGGAGAAACAGTTGAAAGAACAATTTAGCCCAAAGGCAAGACAGAGGAGGTCAGGCTAACAACCTGCCAATACATAGAAGGTTGCAGCAAAGAACGGGAATGGTCTGTTCACTATACTCATGATGCACCCAGCATAAAGCTGGGGCTTCAGTTACAGCAAAAAAGTCTGTTTAGATAAAAAATAAAATCTTGGAAGTGGTAACAATGCAATCAATTTTGTAGTGAGGCTAGGTGCTTTCTATCATGAAAAGTGTTTCTCAAACTTACACACACATTGTTAACAGTGACACAGGCGTTGTCCCTCTCCTTTAGCATTGGGAAACGGATAAGACAGGCCTTCTCCATCCCTTCCAGGCCAATAATTCAATGGCTAGAGGCCTCCAGAATTCACACAGATGAAAAATCAGGGCTATTATGTCTAGTCTAAGTGTAAAGCTAATGAGTAAATAGTAAGAGGTTTTGCTGTTAACTTCCATGGGAATAATCTCATAAATAGATCTGTTTCTGTCTTGGCTCTAAGATGCATTATTCCCTTCTTACACAGACCCATAAATGTACAGACTGAAGTGAGGGAAAAGCAGCTAACGTTCAATGTTAAAGCCCTTCTTCTGAAGGCATTCTGGCTTGCTAAATATCATACTGTGTCAGACTGTTTGAGACAGTCAGTCTGCTACTGAAAATAAAGGCTTATCTTAATTACGTCAGAATGCTCATATTAGAAAACAGCTTCTCCTAGAAGCTCTAAAGCATCATCTTAATAGAACAAGCAAGCCTCCATTCATAATAAAATGTATGGTAGAATACTCTGTTCCTTTATTTCCCTAGGAAAAATAAACTTCTTTTTTTAATCTGTTGAACTAGCAAAGCACTCAATTTACTGAGAAAGAAATGTAATTATCTTCCTCTGAGAAATTCCCCAGTGGATCATCCAATTAATTCAAAAAATATTAACCTTCAAGGGACAAACTTTCTGTATCTAATCTCTATACACCTTTATTTTGTCGATCAGTTAAAAATTCAGGAATATGTGGGATTGCCTGCACAGTATGTGTGTATTTACAACTTTATTGCCAGTGAGTGTATATACTATAATTAAAAGGATCACAGAAAAGCAGATTTATATTTCAGCATTATTTTAAGACCTGCAGTTGTTCAATCTTATCCGTCYACACAAATATACTGCACCAACTGCCAATCATTTTAATAGCACATATTCATTGATATCACCTCAGTATGTGTTAAGAATTTTCTTGTGTTATCCAAACATTAATAATGATTCACAGCCTCAAACTCCCTTGAGAATACTACAGGATGTACAGGTAGTTACATTGAAAAGAGACTGCACTGTTTATCTGCTGATTGAGTTGCTATACATCTCCAAAACGGCTCATAAACAGGAGCAAAGACAGGGACAAACATCGAGGTCTACCTGGGGAACCTTCCACACACCACAAAAGTACAATGACTCTTGTCATCAGGCTCAGGTCTGAATTTCTACATTATTGATCTCTGAAGTTTGATGGCATCTCCCATCCTTGATGTCTACTGAAGTCGTTCTTTGTTAGTTCAGAAATACCACTTTCCGAGTAACTGATCCCTTTCTACACCATTTCAGTCAATGTTAGATTTCAAGATATCTGTTTAATATTTACAGAGATACTAACCCAGTCATACAGGTCCACATGAGATGATCAAGCAGCAGGAATGAGTATCTCTAAAAATAAAACCACAAAGATACTAATGTCAAAAAATTGACAATACAGTAGAAAGAGCAGCAACCGTGCATGCTGACACATAAGGTAATACGGTTCACCCGGGTAATGAACTGGAAATACAGCACACAAGTACTTATGTCACACTGATAGACAGAAATAAAGATTGTTCCTTGCCTGTCGAGTCATTTTAAGGACAGTCTTTCATTTTCTCACTTGCCTAAGACACCAAACACAGCGAATTAGTGTCCTATACAGTTATTTATCTAATCATAACTCCAACTTTTCTGGAAGAACTGGAGACATTGTATTGTGACTCCGTTTCCACAGTGGACAATACCTAATTTCCAATGACAAATCTGYGCAAGAAAAGTGAATTTATCTGTAATGCTAACCTGCATGCAAGGTTAGCAATCAGAAAAGGGAATAGCTTCAAAGCAGTAGGTAGAGTTTTCAGCATCACACTTTTCCCCCATTTTTCCAAATTTCAGTTGATAACAAAGCTTTCTTCTCAAATCTAGTAAAGACTTTTTTCCTCAAGTCTAACCCAATTGTACATCCTTTCTGACACATTACTGGAAGGTAAGTAGAGTAACATCCTTAATCACGTTTAAGCTAGCATATCTATACAACTTATTGTTTGAATGGGTCTGAAAGTCAGTGAAACACTTCAAAAAGTCCAATTTTATCAAAACTTCTGAAGTACTGCAAACACATCCTGTTCCTATTGACATTTAGTGCAGAAAAAGAAATAGAAAATGTTCCAATAAGGTTGAAGTGCCATGTTTTAGCTTCTTCAGAATTGTTAAGCTTSCTTCATGTTGCTATTATATAATGTATTAAGAAACATTTAAAAAACAAAAAACTTCTACATGTTAAGAGATTTTTTCCTCATACTTTTTTCTGCCAAGAGTTTCCTAGACCAGATAAAAAGAAAATTCTTGAAACCTCAAATTCCTATATAAACAGAATTCTTATTCCCYAATGAGTGCTAATACTCTCTACAAACTGTATTTTTAAAATGGATGTATAATTTAAGCTCAGTTACCATACAAATCAGTGGAGCATCTCAAAATAACCACTTTTTGCTATTAGTGGAGCAAATTTCTTTCACTTGATTATCATCTGGGAAAAGCTAGGATGATGGCTTCCTTATCAACTATGAAGGGCACCCCACACTGGACCACAGTCTTGCTGAAGGTAGTGGAAAAGTGTCATCTACCTCACACAGAGTTGGAGCAAGTCTCTTGATTTCTATCCAACTCATGTATTAAACAGAGCTACATATATGTATTTAAATTTAAATGTTTGAAGTATTAACTCATTATGGTATCTAAGTGTAATTTATGATACAATATGCTAATCATTCTGTAAGCAGGTTTGTCATAGATCATGAGCTTTTACTTCAAAACCTTTACTTCAATCTATTCATGTTTGTAAATAAAGTAATTACATTCCAAAGTTTAAATAGCTGTCAACGTTTAATTGCATGATTCACCCAGAGAGAAGTTCAAAAGAGACATCAGGAATACTGCTGCAACAGCAGCATASCATTGCCTAACTCAAGGTCTGATTAAATATCTCAATGTTTAAAACAGTATTGTTTCTTAGGTTGCTAGAAGAATTCTACTTAGCACCCAAAAAATAAAAWATAAATAAAATCAGAAAAGGTAGATAAAGGAAATATTTTATATGAAAGGTACAGTTAAAGAAAATGTACTTTCAAATGCTTGAGCCATTCTTCTGATTACAAATGAAACCACAACRTTCAGACTACAAGCACAATTTATCCTGCTTAACTTCACTGCATTAATCCGATAGCTTAGGAGAAAGGACAGCTAGTATATGGTGGTACACTAGCTACAGGTAGCTAGAGAGCTACCAAGCAGAGAAGTGGTAAGGCTAAGCAATATCATAAGACAGAGCCCAGGTGACTCAAAGCATGGCCCAAAGGRTTCCTAGCCTTCTCTTAGGAAAAAAATTGCTACCTCTGTTTCTAACACAGATACCCTAAATTTTTTCTTTTTTTCCCCCATTTATATGAGCTAAATCAGTAAAATACACTTTTCCCCAGAGGTCCTACTTCACCTACATTTAAACCATTGTGTTTTAACACAAAACTACTATTAGAGAAATCATCCATAGATTATTTTATCATGTGAGCATTTACTCAAACATTAGAAACAACAGCAACATGAAATGAAAGCAGCCAACAATAATAGAGGCAATGCTRCCACTTAAGAATTTTTTAATCACTAAAGGCTAATAATGCTACCACTGTACTACCTGGCAACAACTGCCACAGGTTGGCACCTCTGCAGCCTAAATCATAGACAAACACAGAACAAAAA
>NW_028186443.1:485209-506207 GCF_003343005.1 Rhea americana
AAAAAAAAAAAAAAAAAAAAAAAGTGTCAGAAACAGTAGGTCCTTTGAACAGAAGCTGCTAGATGGATCTTTGAGGATTTGCACGTTCAGAGATACATGGCCTCAGTAGTCCAGAGACTGTCAGCCTCCTTTCTCTGCCACTATTAATGTAAACTTACATTTTTTCCTCCACTGTACATGCATGTATTTCTCCATAGTTACTTTCTCCTGTGCTGTTGCTCACTGAAAAAGCTGGCAGTGTACCCATCCTTACAGYTCAGCAGTAAGCAGAAAGACTCTTTTTCCTCATCCTTAATAAATATGTGCCTAGYGTTCATTTTTATTGCTTCCTCCTGGAATGATGCATATTTATGTGCTACCTATGTAATAAGGTTACACCATCAGAGTAGGAGAGCAATTAACCCCCCTACCACTGTGATACTTTCTAAAGTGCTCTTGCTATCAGCAGCTCATTTAGAAGATTACTTTTCTTTAAAAACTCTAACTATTTGTCACATGATTTGAGAGATCCATTTTAGCTTTTAGTTTACTTGCCTTCATAATCAACAGACTCAGATATTTCCATCTGCATGAGCTGCAGAATGCAGAACTTGTTTCCAGTTCAAAGATTTATTAAGTTGTGTATTCCTGACTCCCCCCACACAGCCTTTTAGCTGGATTACTCTGGGTACTAAAAAGCCTGTTGTAATACAAACAAGTTCAACTAAAACAGCTGGCAGTTTTTATTTTCAGGAGGTAGAAATATCCAGCAATTAAAGTAGAAGTGATAAGGAAATCAGCAACACATGCAGGAAAAGAGAAGCATGCTTGATAAAATACTAGTTGATTAGCCAGGCTGTTGCAGAGTTTACAAGTTCTATTGGTTTTAGTCTGAAACCAAGTCAGAAAGAACACTGCTTTCTACGGACAGAGGCTTTCTGGTGCCTAATGTGGGACTTCCCATTGATCATTGTATAAAGATGTCTTTCTTCAGGCTGTGCAGTTTTTAGAACTGTTCAAAGTCAATATTCATGCTATCTGTAGTACTTGTAAAGCAAATGCCTCCATGTGTACAGTGGTACACAAATGGTTAGCGGAGGTGCAGGTAAAGTAACGTTGTTTGTGGTCAGTTACTCAACATTTCAGCAGTATCTGCTACAGTATGGACTATCCAACAGAACAGGCTAACCTAAAAAGATTTAGAAGGTGGATTGAAACATGGGTCTGTTTCTCTAAAAAGGACTAGTCTCACCAAGGRATAGCAAAGCTAATGACATCCTGAAAACCTGTCCTCCAGCAAGCAGTTGAGATGTGCAAGCTGGGTGAGGCTGGGCTAGTGGCATGCCCTTAAGGTTTTCATTCATAGAAAAACCTCAAACAACCTCTGATTTGAGTGGTGTCTATGCAAATCATGACCAACAGGACTCCCAAACGAGTAAGAAAAATGAGAACAATCATGCCCACCTGCACCAGAGGCAGTTTCATTACACATGCAGTATCAAGCACCTCTCARCAATTTACTGGAACATGCTGACTGACAATTTGAGCAAGAAGTTGTCAAGAAATTTGTCATTCAGATAACAATCTAGGTACAAAATTTAGGTGTTAATAGATCTGCTCACAATGGAGAGGAGCAAGAAGTCTTGCACCTTTCAGTCCAAAGAGTGAGAGCTCAGAAAGCCTTTCTAATCTGATGACAGGCATGCCTGTGCTTACCCATCCATTCTGTTGGTTCCCAAGATACTCGAGCAAGAGAAAAAAAAATTGCAAGCTGACAGTGCTGAGGGTCATAGGAGTGCACTGATATAATGCAGGATCCTGTCTGATCACAGCTGATAGCAGATTCCTATGACAGAGTGCACCGCTATAAATGTATAGTGATACTTTCCTGATATGTTCTTTCCACCTTGARCACTCTGTTACCTGGGGCCTTTGAGCCAGATGTCTTATTTTTTCATTTGGCAGTTCACGATGGATCTTATCTTCTATAAAGATCAAAACACTTTTTGAACCCACTTACAGTTTTAAGTTGCTAAATCATAGGTGGTGCAACTGAAAGTGACACCAGGAGCTGCATGTTCTTTGCAAGCAAGTAGAGAAGACAGAGAAACATCAAAGCACTACAGCTCTACACCCAAAAAGCCAGCGGATTAAGCTAAAAGAAGGAAAATGCAGCCTGCAAAGAATATTCCCCATCCCCTGCAAAATAGTGTGCTGCATCTATATGCCTGCCTTCACACCAGGCTGAACATTGTACATGCAATTATACACATCAATTTCTATCCTGTGTGTCACCTTATCTTTTTCTACTTTATTGTTAGGGGGTTTTCTTTATAAACCTCTTCAACCCACCAAGATTACTGATGGCCCAGAGCATGTTATTCCCTGACAGCATGACTCTAATATGCGCTACAATATTTGTTGTTTATTTTCCTGAATTATTAAAAGGATTTGATAGGAAAGTGTATTGGAAATGTACACAGGCAGTGTATCCGTAAATAGAAACAAGCAGCATTCTGAATAAGCCAGTGGAAAATGTTTCCTGACATGTGATGCTTGGGTCACAGTCATTCTAAAAATTGGAAGTTGAAGATAAATTATTGCAACAAGAGATTGTCTTTCAGAAGAGTAAGTTGATGAAAAACATTATGCAAACTGATTATTCCAAGAAGCAGAAAAGCCTCCCCTATCTGGTAGCACATTGCTTGCTTTTCCAAAATGCTTCAGGATTAGCTTTTGTTGGATAAAATTATTCCAACAGAGAAAGTCAACAAGCATGAGATTATGCAGTTTCTTAACAGGAGCTGTCACAATATTTTGTCCWTATATCCAGCAGAATAACCTTATGATCAGATCCTTTGCAGTGCTGATGGTTGCTTTTCCAAACACCTTGCAAACTGCTCTCAGTTATTCCTAAAGCTTATGGGAGATGAGGGCCCTTTTCCCCACAAGGCAGAAATTCTATGTCTTGCAGGCTCAGTTCGCAGAAGCCAAGAAGACAGTGCCGGAGGGCCTGAGTCAGCATCTGCCGAAGTCCGCGGGAGTCCGGCCGCTCCAAGGCCTTTCCTGCGCTGAAGAGGAGGCAGTGGTACGAAGGGCCTCTTTTGCTTTCTGGTCCGATTATGCTCCAAATTCAGGAATGGAGCAAAAGGCCCTGGATCACATACATCCTAGCAGGGTGCAAGGTAGGCGAACGCAAGCAGACCAGGGTTTCTGCAAAAGCTGCCAACACAAATGAGGCTGAGGCTCCCCCACCACCACCCACACACGCACATGCGCTTTTTGAGAATTTTCTCTAAAATGCCAGCCTTGATCTGACGGGCTGATTTACCCCCAAAGGAKAGAGCGAGCGAGCCTCGGCTCAGCTCAGGAATCTGTATTTCAGGTCATCTTCATCCTTCCCCGCTTCTGGGGCTCAGCTGAGCACCTCTGCCTGTCGCGCCGAGGTGGGCAGACAACTGCTCTTCGCTGCAATGCCAACTGAAGCCTTGCAGGAGAAGAAAACCAAGGAGCCCAACATCCAGGCAAAGCTGCCGAGGCTGCGCAGACCAGGCCAAGCGGCATGGAGAGCCGYGGAGCCAGCCCCAGCTGCAAACCGCCCGCGGCACCGAGCCGCTCTGCATCGCCCGGGTAGCTCGCTGCCGACGTAGCTTTGAGCCCTCCTCCTCCCACAGTCTGCAAGCTTTTAAGGGATCGTATGTGGCTTTTTACATGGGGAAAAAATGCACTGAGGTGTGCCTTGGTTCTTTGTGCTTCGTGTTTTCACTTCATTTTTTCCCTAATAAAAGTGGCTGTAGTGATACAGAGTTGAAGGATGCATGGCATGGGGCAGCAAGGGGAAGAAGAATTATACTGAATTTAGAACTTAAAAAAAGTACAATTTTTTTTTTCAAAATTGTCCATAACAAATATTTGTACTGTTGTTTCTGCCTTTGCATATAGCTAAGGAAGGCGGCTGCAGGGTTCCCTGCTCAGTCCCTGCAGCGCCTGTGCAAGCAGCGTGGCCGCGTGCTCGGAGTGGGACATGCTGACGCCTTTAACTTCTGAACCAGCTTCGTCATTGCGCCCAAACAAGCGAGTCCTGTAGCTGTAGGAGATTTGTCCCAGCAGCAACACGTTAGGGTGTTTTCACATGTCTCAGACGCACATTTGCGTGCCCGGGGCGGCCGCCGCGTTGGCGGYCGCGCACGCCCCAGCGAACGCCGTCCCGCAAGCACCACAGGCACCGGCCAAAGGCATCGCCCCGGGTCCCACGAACCTGCATCCCAGCGTATTCTGTACTTCAGGATTTTAATCAGAGAGCAAAATTAGTCTGATATTTCACTGACCTCTGCTCTCTAATCAAATCCCCCAGTGGACACATTCTTTTTTCTTCCCACATTGGCACTGACAGCATTAATCTGTCTTGCATTTTCCCCTGATCAAAGATGTTTGTTTAATTCCATGAAGCAAAAGATATTTCTTTTCTAACTCTTGCTCAGCTGGGAAGAAATACCGCTCCTCAAATATTAACACTACTATTACTTTTTATGGCCCAGAAACACACGAGAGACCYGATAGGAGCAGCTTCAAAGCACTACCTAAACATGCACGTTGGGGTGAGTGCTGGAGACCAAACAGGCGAATTACGCAGAGCAGAAGGAAGACAGGACGTTATTGTCRTGTTACGTGGGCAGGAAGGGTCCCCCTTGCCCAGGAACAAGCCCCTTTCTGATCCTCGAACTCTTTCTACATGGTTCCCACTTTTACCAGAAACTTGCATTCAAATGCGAAGAAAATCAGGCCCAAAGCAATCCCAAAACCTTGGCCTGAAGCAGCCATAGACGAGTTCCGTTTAAGGGAAAGTGCTACACAGAATAAATGATCCACAGTTCCTGCTGCTGTTTAAAGGCAAGTTCTGTTTTTCCTTTTGCTTTCTCTTGCCTTTAAAGAGAAAGAAAAAAGGAAAAAAGAAAAGAYTTCAAGCCCAGCTTGTCAAAAAAAAAGTAGACCAAAATACCTAAGCAAATATTTCTGTTCAAAGAAACTATGCACACTAGGGTTGAAATTTCACACAAGCTCTTCTTCTATTTCAGTTGCCCTTTATATTTCAGAATAGGGCCTTTCTCTGCAGGGGTGAACCTCAAGCACTTAATCCATCCATTTGTGTCACTGTACATCTGTTTCCCTATCCATATATCCAGAAAGTTACAGCATATTCATAATAATAATATCTGAGCACTTGCTCTTTGGGAAATGGATTGCTACTTTTAACACAGAATTTTGACTCCAGAAAAACTAGAATATATACCAGAGATTCTGGGAAGACCACCAAATTTCAGTTATTGCTTTCTATTTACCACACAGCAGTGTTAAGTGACAGCATAAAGCCCTTAGATGCATAATCATCTATTAATTATCTCTAATGCAGCCAGAAACCCTTGGATATAGGTATCCTATGATGAAATTGTGTAATATGAATCATTAGTATAATTTTCTTGGMTTGGTCTGCAGGTTTATTGAAATGTCTACCTAAGATTAAGAAACATCTTTTTTTCCCCAATTCCTGTTCTCATTTCCTCCCATCTTTTCTGTTTCTTTTTCTTTCCTCTTATGATAGCAATGCTGAATACTAATAAGACATATACATTTAACTATGCTCAGTCATTTCCATGCTAATTAATTGAGATTCTGATATCCACATTTTGTGCAAGTTTGGTAAATACCCCATAAATTGGCAATTTCAACTCAGATCTTCTCCCATGACAGAAATAATGTTTCAGCCTCTACCCATCCCCTGCTTACGATGTCAGTGCAGGGATTATTTTAATTAAATGCTAGGTGAAAAAATCATTGGAGAGAAAACAAACAGGCAAGATCACCCATTTTCCATGGTTGGTGTGTACGTAGGGCATTCTAGTCCAATTTATGAAGCCTTCGAGCCAAAAAAACAATTAATTTTAAACCAACAATTAATTTTAAAATGCATTTCAGTCAAGATGAAAAACTACTTTGTTGTGTATTTTGTTTTTAAGGTGCAATTGAATAAGATGCGAAAGACAGAAAAGTATTTTCTTCTTCCCTTCATTTGTTAATGACATAAATGCAGTGATTACTTCTAAGTGAAATACATCAGAATTGCTGTGTCTGCTTACATGCAACTTTAACATTAGTTGAAATACTTTAAATTCTTTGTAAGTTATGTTAGAAGACAACATCTTTCTACTGTTAATTGCTTTCATTCAGATACCTCCCACATTAAAACATCAACCACAGAGGAATATATCAGTGTGATACAAAACTAGAGATTCTGTCCCCCTCCCTTGCAGCTGAAAATTAGAACCAGAATCATACAAATGAAAAATATGGCTTTCATTTTAGTAATAATAGTTTAACAATAGGACTGGGAAAAGGTGTAATACTCTGGAGGTGTTCCCAAGAGAGAAATTTTAGCCAACTGCAGGTACTGATTCAGTACAAGAACAACCTGAAGCAATTGCTTATTTCCCCGGATAGAAGGGGGTTAGAGTAGGTGATCTTTTCTGGTTTCTGAAACAGTAGAAATCAGGGATCAATTTATCATTGTCTAGAATAAAATGGAGGTGGTAACAAACACTATTTGACAATAAACAGGTACATTTCATACTTCCCTGATCACCACTATCTGATGGCTTTTTCACTTGCATCCCAAACAGATGAACGTGTCAAAACCTATTTATCCTGAGTCCTGTGCTACAGCCAGACATTCATATCCTAATGAATGCAGACTAAGTGGGACATATGTTCAACTCATGCCTAGTTTTTAATCTGATTTAAGAACACAAAAATCTTATTTCGTGGGGACTTGGCAAAATCATCTTTAAATGATCTGAATTTTGCCTTTTCTAACTGGTAAGTTATAATTTCATTAGTGCTGGCTAATGGTTACCCAAGTGCTGTGATGCACTGTCTGTGACTCGATACCAAGTGTTCCTCTACCGAGCATATTTGAACAGCTGTTAGGATGAAAAGCATCAGAAACCTATTCACTCCAGGCTGGTAATGAAGCAGCCGTCTGGTGCAAGTTAACTAAAGACATCAATCACCTCTCTGTGCCCACTGCCTGTGCTAAGAGGTATTGCTGAGCTGTCATACCAGCTACTTCAGGAGTACAACAGGTTCAGAGGAAGAAATGTTTCTGCAAACCAAACTACTGTCAAATCTGCCTTGAAAGATGTTCCCAGTGATTCAGAAGGTAAAAAAAAAAAAAAAAAAAAAAAAAAAGTTACTGATAATTGTTGACACTTAATCTGAGCTAGAACTTAAAGGTTTCTCATTGCCTTTTTCCTTCCTCCTGTGTTTTCATTTAATTAGAAGAAAACTGCATAACGGATAGGTTTCCAGAATAGGTCAATCCACTATGGGAAGAAAAAATGCCAGGACTGTTTAATTTGACCAGCTGTCTCAAATTAGCTTTCAGATTTTTGCAGGAAAATAAAATAACTTGAAAATGGAGATATTTGGACTCTAACTTCTTGGGGAGAAGATCCTGCATTTCAGAATCTAAGAGGTCAGTCTGTAAAGACCTTGAACCCACAGCTTTATATCAAGGCTGCAAAAGTAATCCTGAGAACTTTTGCCAGCACTGTGACAGCTGTACATGTCAAGGTCAAGAAGAAGCTGGTTGGTGTTTAGCTAATGAAGCATCACAATTAATATTCAGCTATAGCTGAGAGTATAAAGCAATAAAGGATGGGCAACTTGACCATCTTTATCTTCCTGTCGGTTCCCATCACCTGGCTGCCAGCAGGCATCCGTCACCAACAGGCAAAGCAGTTTGATATGAGGTTCCTCATCCCCATCCTTGCACTCCTTTTTCAAGGCAAAGTGCTCTGGGCTCTTTACAGAACTCCTCTGTCCCATGGTTGCATGTCCCAGAGGTCCTAGTCCTTCTGCAAAATATAATCCCACATTGTTTTTTGAGAGGAGAAAGAATCACTGCCCAAAGAACAACCCCAGTGGCGAAAGGAGACCAACAGGAGGCTGTGACTCCAAATGAGGGTTGGTAGTCTAAACTCCAGGCTGAATATGGGCCTTTCTCTCTCCTGGGTGGTATTTTTCATTATCCAAAATGTCCTGATTCAAGGAAGGTGAGGCAACCTCTAAAATCCACCTGTTGCCACCAGATAAACAGGGCTGGAGCCTATTAGGGACCTTGGATACTTTTTTTCTGTGCATTATTGTTGGTTAAAGTGAATCTAAGCCCATATCCAACTTCCTCTGAAGTCACTAAAAAGGGAAGAAGACAAAAAAAAAAAATGCTACAATGAAGAATGCCAATTATTTACCCACATAACAGGTAATATGCATTGCAGGTGACCACTGTGTAGCCTGCCCAGCCCAGAGGAGACTAGCTCCCTAGGCAAAATGATTCCTACTCTGGCCAAAATTCCCAAATGATATAATTGGTGACTGGTTAGACATCATCATTTCCATGACCATGTGGCTCATTTCCATTTAGAAGTGATACTGATCTGTCCTAAAGCCAAAATATAATCATTTTGTTAGAGACAACTCAGTGGTTCAAGCTCAGGCTCCTGTAACGTTGAAGGCTCAGTTCAGCACTTAGGTGTCACTGCATTCTTGACAGTGAACTTGAAGAGAACATGTCTGAGCACTGTTTCTTCCACTAGCAGCAAACTACAGAGGCTTTCAAAGTCAGGAGACAAATGTGAAGTCATTTTTTTACAATAAAATCCCACGTTTTTATTATTTGGAGCTATGTATCTTGTTATTAGATTTAAGATTTTTGAAGAAAGCAAGCTGAAGTTTTATGAGCTACAGAACCACCACAAGAGTGGCAGTTTAGTATTTCCATATTAGAGGTAAAAAAATAAGTAAAGGGCACTCTGCCTACCACGATATTTAATTAAAMCAATATTTCTCAGGACTGTTTCTATGCACTTCACTTTGCTAACAGAAGAGTGAAAGTATATTGTACATCTGACCGAGACATTTAAGACAAGCAAATGCTGCAAAATCTTTTTCCTATTGCCTCATTGCTGGGGAAGAATAAGAACCCTGTGCTGATTAGGACATCAAATGTCAGGCAAATTGCTGAATATTTCACACTCCTGACCATATTGGTGAAAAATAGCCAGAGATTACCACTTGAGGTATAGTAATCAAGTGGTCCCTTCCCTCGCAGCAATATGCTGCAGCTTACATGGCTCTACAACATTTTTAGCTGCGCATTTGCACATATATGAGCATGTTCTTCTTTCTTCCATTTTGCTTCTGCATGTTCTGCAAGCCCGACCTGAGGCGCCTGCAAACACGGTAGCAGCAGCTTAGGAAAGCTACTGGAAAAAAATTTCCCTATTACCCTTAAATAACGTATTCTATAAAAACTCTGGCATTTGTTTGTTTGTTTTTGATTTCTAACACAACTGCTTGGTTTCATTTATGAATTGGGATTACCACATGCAATTTATTATGCAAAATTTAATTCAGCTGCAGAGTATAATGCAGTCCACCACAGAGAACCGTATCTGTCATATTGCTCTTCTGTTACTTGGTGTTATGAAAAGTCCAATTTTGCTAAAAGCTTCACCTACTGTAGATTTGCATCCTTCCAACAAAGCATTGGCTGATCCATCCCTTCTGAAAAATAGACAAGAAATTTTGTGGTTATGAGCAAAGCTGATCCCTATTAACTGCAATCATTGGCAACAACCCAATGATTCAAAGGATGTAGGACTGGGACTCCCGTAAGGGGTAAAAACAACCTTCAAAGTCAACAGAAGTGAAGGTCAAAGCTATATCATAAAATAATAGTTTAAGAATCTGCTGTATTCCTAACCTCAGTTTCAGTACAAGCGCTGTAGTCATTAAAAAGAAATAGAGAATGACAGAGCTGGATTTATCACTGGMATTTGTGCACTGCCGTAAAGAATGTCCTCTATTAATGACAACAGCTGTTGGTTTAATAACCCTAGAAAAGATCATTAAATTCCTTCACATTTCCCAGAAACAGATGGAAGAAATGCAGAAGTGTTAAAACATATGGGGGGACATATTGAAATGCAGCAGCCTCCTAGAGTGGCTAGGAATTCTAATACTATAATCTCCCATTTCACACTGGTCTGCTCCTAGGTGCTTAAGGTGTGTGTATTGTGAAGATAATGTAAATACTGAAAAGAGGGTAGAAAAAGCCTGATATTCTGTGGATGGCATCTGCTTTGACAGTTTATCAGCACTTACGTTATGTTTGCAGGCACACATTTCCTTTTTCCTGTAAATTTCTTTGCACCTCTAACTTTTATGTGTAAAAAATCTCTACATATGGAGGAATTCTTCCAYGAAAGAGCTGCTAATATTCTTGTGAATATAGCTCACTTTTTACATTTCCTAGAATGAGAAAAAGAATCGTTTCAGGACATGGGAATTTCCCATCAATTTCAAATAGAAGTCACAACAGTGCTCAAATACAAACTCCTCCATGATAAAGGACACTATGGCATGCATATACCGGCATATTTTCTTAATCTGTCTAGGTCAGGCACCTCCAGCCTGAAGCCACCGTCGGGTGAGATTCAGTTGCCAAGGCCTGAGCTGAGTTGGCACCATCCCCACCGGCACTCGTACGATGGCAGCATTCTTCCCATCGAGAGCCCAGGTGGTAGGCCAAGGTTTGCCTGACACAAGGAAGATATCAGGACCTAAGGGACATTGCAGAGTAGAGCTCATTCAAGATAACATAYGCACAAAAATTCTTCTAGGCAAAGAAAACCGAAAGATCAAGAAATTTGGACACTTGGTGACTGAAGTTTGGAAGTCCAAAGCCAAGGCTAGTGACACATTCCCCCCACATTTTGCTAAGCCTGTCTGTTTTCTCCTCTTTCTTCTCAGTAGCAACTAATGTGTGTGCAAGTTTTGTGTACAGCACTCGAGAATAAAAAAGTCTGAAAAAAAGTGTAGCTGTGACCGGTATCGTTTCTTTGATTTCCTTCCTGCTATTTTCTCAGTCTACTGCTAGTCAAAACAATTTACTGCTGCTATTAACCTTTAAGAGCTGGGTGGGAGGGAAGAAAGAAAAGAAGAAGCAATTTCCTTTATTTAAAGCTTATCCATGCAAGATGTGGAGCTCTGTGGCCTTGATCCAGTGAAGTGCATAAGTGCCTATCTCAGTGGTGTGGACTGGGCCTGAAGAGCTACATTACATTGAWGGACCACGGCTTGATCTAACTCCAGGAGATGGTGTAAATAAGGACATTTAAAAGTTTTGACCTTCTTTCTCAAGTTTTCAGCATGGTAGGAACCTGCATGCGGCAAGACCTGTGCACTGGTGTGCAAGATCCAGCAGGCTGCAACCCACAAGTGTCCAATGAAGGAAGGGGTGAGACATGGTGATGTCTGTGACCGCAGCAAGTCATTTCTCCTCCCACGCGGATGGGAACCAGGGCACCTCACTGCACCAGCTTGGCAGATGCTCCATGGTGAGTGCTGCAGGAAGCCCTGATGACGAAACCAGGAGGTGCCCAACAGTCCTCCTCAAGCCAGCCCCAGCCACACAGCCACGCAGCTGTATGTGCTCGCTGCCGTCACACTTTCGATGGCATGGAGGTAGCCCTCTGTGCTCACCACCACTGCATGCCAATGGCATGGAGATAGTCCCTCGTGTGTATTTTCTATCTGTGGCCTTAACTGAAGCCTGTTGCAATCAAACAAGAAGCTCCCTAGAATTTCAGTGAACATCAGAAAGAATTAAAGGATGTGAGAAAAAAACATTAGGTGTGCAGCAAGTTTTTGTTATGGCATATGAACCAGGAGGGGGCCTGGTACAAAGGGAACAAGAGGAACCTTTTCTGGTACCCAGATTCCTCTAGCTGGGTTAATCAGCCTGTGACAGACCTGGACTTCCAGTGTAAGAACAAACTCAGAGCCAGATGCCTCAGGGAGATTAAATAGAATTCCAGGCGGGGCCATCTGATGTTTGCAGTATGGTTACCCCAACTCCTTCCTTTTTTCCTGTTTCCTTTTCATTTTTGCTTCCCTGGCACATGGCAGAGATCATGGGGAATGCTACAAGGTCAGCCCAGGGCTTTGCTCGAACACGGAGCCTGTTTAATTGAGCACCAGCCAATCTTCCATGAGTGCAGAGAACAGGATTGTCCTGACAGCAAGAACTATAAACCAGAGCTGGGTGAGTAACAAAAAATAATCTCCCTGAATAAATTAGCTGATGGCATGCAGAGGGAGACAGAAACAGCTGAACATTTTTTTGGGTTTCCCCTGGAAAAATAATCAGCCACTCACACCTCCAGGAATATTAAAAAAAAATAAAAAAAAGGGGGGGGGGAGAGAGAAAGAAAGAAAAAAAAGAAAGAAAAGAAAGAAAAGAAAAACCCAAGAATGAAAAACAAGTCCAGGTCTTTGGGTCTTACAAATTAATATTGATTAGGGCTAGTTTGCTAAYCTGTCCTCAAACATGCATATCCAAGAGAGATTCTTTGCCAAAAACTTACTGGACAGATCACTGGCAAGGAGTAACTGGGACACCGCGGAAAGGCTGGCGATTTAGTGCTATAGTCTGCACAACAGAACCATAACAGTCAAAGGCAAGGAAGGCCATCACCTGACGTGACATTCAGGTGTGCGGGTTCCTGCCTTGATCAAGGCTGTTTAAAAAGAAAACAACAACAAACAGCAAGAGACTTCTTTCCACCAGGATTTCAACAGGATTTTTGATCAGTTTTATTTGCAACTGATTAAATGCAAAGACCAGGTGTCTTTGTGAAAGTTTAGATCTTGATTCAAGATATCTGATCTTAATCACTGTGTGAATTTTGAGGCGATGTATGCAATTCCTCTACCCTTGAAATCTATGTACTTAAATAATAGAGTATTTGTTCTCATGGAGATACTATGAGGATAAATCATAGAATGGTAAGGTTGGAAGGGACATTTGGAGATCTTCTAGTCCAACCCTCAGCATAGCCCATATGGAGATTGAACCCACGACGTTGGCATTAGCAGCACCGCGCTCTAACCAACTGAGCTAAACCTGCCCCCAAATACCCTAACTAATGTCCATGTCCATTATGAGATTTCTACACTCACCTTTTCCCTTTGCTTGGCATCAAAGCAGGTATGTATGTATTGATTTTTTGGAGAGATGAGACCCTTTCACATCAGGGCCATGCAAGAGGACAGATGGGTGCATTTTGCCCAGGACTTGATCCCCAAACCTGCTGTAGTGCCACCACGCAAGTGACAGCCACGGGAGCGCTGACAGCACTGAGAGCGAGGCAGGAGCTGGTACTCCACAGCGACACTGGTGAAACCGAAGGGCTTCCTTGTTATCCACCCATATTTCACTCATCTTCGTATTCTGTCGTGTTTAAACACCCCTTAAAAACAGCTTTTGAGTTGTTTGAAAAACTCTCTGAGGGACATTCCAGGCAGATGTCCTGCCTGAAACCATGTCCTTCCAGAAACAATATCCTGTTTCTGGAAGGCTGCGTGCTTGTTTTAATGAAAATGTCTGCTTCTCCAATGATTATTCATCAAGACACAGGAAAATACTCTGGGTGTTCTCACTGGGTCGGAAAAGTTTCAGAGGAGAGGGGGAATTTTCAGTAGCACAGATGGAGGCATTAAATGGCAAACTCTGTAAATGAAGTGCTGGGAAATCAGGTTAGGGTGAAAAAAAAAATCCATCATTACTAGAGTTTCGCTGTTATCAAATTACTCTGCACATAAACAGCTAGTGATGACTAAATAATGCCGATTTGCCTCAACGTGCGCCTTGAGCGCTCTAAAGTGAATTCCTGCTTTGTAACACAATTAGCCAGTCAGAACTAATGTGATTACGGACACGCAGCATTGTCCTATTTTCATGCTGTGACTTCCCTTTCTTTTGATTTAAGTTGTTTTAACAGCATCCTAATGCTTTCTAATGTTCTAGCAAAAACTGTTTTCCTGGGTTCTTTGATCTAATCCTTTGCTGTCATTTTTCCGAGCTGTAGTAAGCAGCTGCACTCCCCTGGCTGCAGCCTGCCCTGTATTACATGCATCAGGCACTGTATGTACGAATATCCTAACCAAATGATGTTTTATTTATTGCTGAACCCCCTGACAGATAAGAATGACTGTTCATAGTTTTCTCCTTTCCACTTGCTGGAAATCTTGCAAAAATGGTTGTGCATTTGTAATAGCAATGCATTGCATTTGCTTTCCCGTCAGCAGCGGCACAGAGCAGCGCGGTGCTGCGGCCGGCAGAGCAGCCCCACTGGCAGCGGCTCCCTGGAAGGCCCTGCGCTCTCCTGGACCCCTGAGCCTAGCCGCGCGTCAGGGACCTGCTCCGCACCGCAGCGAGCCGGGCCCGCGACACGCTCTCCTTCCACTTCCCCCATGGATGGGTTTCCATCCTTTTGGCCCCATGGCTCCATGATGGTGAGGACCAGACCGTAACTGGGCCTTGCCCAGGGCAGGACAGAGGAATTCTTCTGGCTATTCTAGCTCTCCTGCCAAGGAATCTCCTCAGTGGCCTTCTGCCTTGTCCACGGGGAAGGACCATTCCTTACCCACATCCCTGCCCTGTGCCGGCCTTCCCTGGCCCTTTCCCACCTGGACAAGACTCCAGACCCTTCCTCTTCCACTGCATGGGCACCTGGAAGTTACGTAACAGAACAATTGCTTAACTCACAAAAAAGAGGCAGAAGAAATAAAACTTTAAACAGGTGGAAAAGTAGCTCCACGGAGATCAGTAAAACTGTGATACTGATAGGGCTCTCCATGACCATTTCCCTCAGTTAGTTCTGCCAAGAAATGCAGATTATCTACACTGATTTGAAATGAAGTGTTTGTCTATCGCCTCCAGTTCCTTTAACCTGTGACCCTTTTCTGTTCTTTCTAGAGCGCTTTGGAAGACCCAGCAGACCCCCAATCAATACAGCAATTTCTTTCAAGGGCAARATCAGAGGCATTTTGAGTGGGTGTGATTCACTCTACACCACCGTTGGCAGAACTGCAGCTTTCATTTTTCTCCAAAACATCATTTAAATAAAAAAAAAATGAAAGAAATCCTTTAGGGATATTTATACTGGGCCAGATTCCCCAGAGGCCAAGCTGATTTAATCAGGCCTGAAGTAGGAATCAGCTCTGCCCTTTATGTTTTCAGCTTTGTTTCTGGATTCAACTGGATTTTAATTAAGTACTTCAGTGAAAAAACAAAACAATGGCCATTTGTGTTTCTTGACCTATATGCAAATTATCTCCACTCTTTCTGCTCAAAAATGTCATGTGATTTATCTCCTCTACAATTATCTGCTTTCTGAAATGTCATCTTAAAATGCTAGAAAGAAAACCAGGATTTTTAATATTTTTATTTATTTATTTTTAAATTTTGCATTTCTTGGGTAAGAAAGAGGAGGAGCACGTAAGTACTCAGGGCCTCATCCGACCCCAATGAAGCCCCATTGAAATCAGTTTGCACCAGCAGAACAGATGAGCAGAAGATTCCAAAATGCAGTTCCTGCTTCCTGCACTCTCCTGTTTTCTGTGCTTGCTTTCTGATTCCAAACAGTCACTTCAGATATGCATCATGTAACATCCCGCCATGACTGCACAAGCAGGACTTGCTCTGCCTGACCTCACTCCCCAGCTCATTTGCAAGATCGGTTCATTTCATCTCAGCAGCATCCRTGACCAGTCCATACGGTGGAAGGCACAGAAGTCGAGTCGGGCTGTAGAATTTGCCCAGGCATGGCTCATCTGCAGCCAAGAAAGAGACCATTTTCTGCCTGAAGTCCTCAGAACTGCTAGAGGGAAAGGACTTACTGCAGCACTTCAGAAGTAACCTGACASAAGTCTCTATAAGACGCTACATCTCCAGTTCACTGGGCACAGGCTGCAGCACATTCTCCCATGGGAAGGTGCTTGAGGTCACGCTCCCACCACCACTAAGATCTTGATGGAGTCGCACACCAGCAGGGAACTACAAACCATGAAGGATTCACTTATAAAAAGAAGGGTAATGTCCTCTCATTCATTTGCAAAACTAAAATGATAAAGAAAAGGACACTAGGTTAAGAAATTACAAGCATAAACCTACTCAATTTTTTTTCCTGGAGTAATCTGAGGTGTTTGAAAGATGTTTTAACATCTCTCACACAGTACAAAAGGAGTATATGGAGCAAAGAAAGACTTAATTGGATTTATAGCTTTGTCCTGATACTGGGAATAGAAAAAAATCCTGAGGGATGCCCAAGTCTGTTCTACACCAGAAAGAGAGGGAACAATTGAAAAGAGTGACATTTCTCAGTGCAAGAGCCTCATGTAACAGCATTCTGCCTATTTTTTCACCTACTGAAATATAATGGCAGACACTGAGATTTCTCTCTGTAAGAAGGGAAACTACCTTGCAAGGCAGACCTTAGACTTCAGATGACAGAAACCTGATTTACAGAAAACTGAGCCTGTATGCATGTCCATTCCAATAACATTTTTTTGTGTTTGGGCACTTGTTTTCCAGCTAATTTGAAGATTACAGTTTGCAACTCTGCAGGGAGCCAGTTGGCAGAAGAGAACGAAGTGCAGGCTGAAAAGCAGCCAGATGGTCTCAGTGGTTTTGCTTTCAAGTGTCGTCTGCAGTGGGCCAGCAATTTTAGAGCAGATATGATTTTTTCCTTCCCCTCTCTGCTCATGCAGGCTCTGCCCATGGTACTAAAAACAGAGAGGTGTCCCTTAGGGCATAAGGGACAAGCTTCATGTTTCCCATAGATGATTACACTGTAACAGAGAAGTAAGAGTTGACTTCATCAAATTTACCTTGAGGTATGATCAGTGAAATAACTGCTAATTTAAACAGGTGGAATTGTGATCTCATTGACTCTGATAGAGTAATATTTCTCCCTACAATGGTCTGTGTCAGGGGCGATACCTCTAAAGGTTCAAAAGGAAGGTAAGCACCAAATCCAGTTACTTCTCAGAGGCATGGCTGGGCACTGAAGTGCGATTCATGCTTGTAAAATAGCCACTTTCTCTGTTAAAGATAATCCTGAACTCAGAGAAATCTGTGAAACATCTGTAAGAACATTTAGTAGCTCCATTTTCTTTATTGCATGACGTGTTGGAATCTTATATCTCACAATACGCTGTTCTTTTATATTGCTTTTCACTTCACATCCCTAAGCTCTAAACAGAGTCTCAGTATCTCTATTTTGCAGCCGGGGAAGCAGGGGATGAGTAGGAAGACACTTTCCCCAAAGCTGCCCAGCAAATAGTGGTGGGAACATGTTAGAAATCCAGCCACGAATACACTACAGTCTTTGCACAGATAGAGAGGGAGATTCTTTATGTTTTCAATTTTTCCTGAACAAACGCACAGGAGCCAAGAAAGAATAAAAGTACCCAACACCAAGCCACTACAGAGTGTCTTGCTTCTTTTTCTATTGCATATCACAAAGCAAACCCTTCCTTCTAGTCAGTAATGAGCTTTTCTTTCCCTTCTTTACTAGCAAGGCAGAGACACTAACCTTCTTTCCCATGGAAGCCACGGTTTCAGCTTGCAATGTCGATATACAATCAACATAGCATTTCCCATTACTCAAGGAAATGCTTTTAAGTAGCAACTGAATTTTATTTACTATTTCCTTCCAGCCATTTCCTGGAAGTCCTGGTCTGCCTTTTACTTTCCAGCAGTCTTTGGGCTGTTGTGCCAGCATTCTGGACGCACCCACCAGCGAAGGTGGGGCCGAGGGCACCGGGCTTGGACATGCTCTCCAGCCAGTGAGGTGCCCCACAGTGCTCAGCGATCTCCATCACGCACCAGCACTGCTGTGTGCCCAGTCTCAGCCCATGGTGGTAGGCGATGCTCAAATCTCCATGGAGGCAGCRGGAAAAGAAGCAGGGCCCTGAGCAGCAGTAGACGACAGCAACGTGCAATGGTGCTGAGCAGACCCTTCCCCTTGAAATCACACCCCAAGCCCAGCCCAGGGCAAGTTGTCCTTGCCCTGAGCGAGGCAGCGAAACACCAGCATTTCACGTCATCCCTATGTGTAGGCCATGGAAAAATACCAGCCGTCGGGGAAGCACACAAAACTGCAGCCTGTTCATCTGAAGGGGTAAGAAAGTATCACAATACATAAACCAGACCACCTATTGGGGGAAAAAAACACTATCAAAAAGATAGAGAGAGAGAATTCACAAAGGCATTCTCCTCTCTCTGTGTTCCCCAGCAGCTCTATCACTAGTAGGTTTCAGCCCTCCCAAACGATTCATTTAACCTTCACAGTTTAATCCTAACAATACTATTTGTCCTATTCTCACAGCACCTGCAGACTGCTGTGTTCATTGCACTGGAGCTGTACATCCTCTGGAAGGATGCACTCAGATGCTAGTCAACCAAAAGGCATATATTTTCTCCCTGGGTGTTAGTCAAGTGTTTGGAAATAACCTTGCAATACACAGTAACCCCCAGACTGTAATGGCTTTTGTTCAACCTCTAAGAAAGATTCTGAAGTTTTGCACGGATTTGTTCTGAGCAGCTTCCCCCAGCCCCAGTTTTAAAGGACATTTTTCAAAGCCCTTTCTGCTGATTCCTCATTCTGTTATAATCCTCCCTCTCTCACCACAAGGTATTTGGGATTTGGATCTCTGTTACAGCCACACATGTGACTCCATCCCCAGACATGTCCCTCCTTAGAAACCCCTCAGCAAATGTGCTTGAGGTATCTGTAAGGAGAGCAAACCACTTTGGTGCTGGGCAAGTCACTTTGGTGCTCCTGATAGTCAATAAATAAAGTCTCTTGGGGCTGTGATTCAGCTGGATGGGTTCAACATCTAAGCCTAGGGTGGGATTAATCTCCCATCCTTTGCCTGTACTGACCAGATGTCCAGACCCAGGCTGATGAGCATCTGATGCACCCTGGTGATGCAAACATGCAATTAGTGAAGCCCCACCAGAGAAGCAGTAAAGAAGCTGTCCAAGTCCAAGCCAGCAGCCAGGCTGGCACCACCAGCCTGTCCTGCCCAGGCCTCGTGTTCAGCTCCTTACCTTCTCTGGACCTCACAGGCATTAGGGGCACCATGAGACTTCTGAAAAACCCACTTGGCAAGTCTCTGCACCCTGACAATATTTTAGGATGTGACCTGCAGTTTCAGCTGCAGTTAGAGGCAAGTAGGGGTTCAAGCCAGATCCCACACCCATCCAGCATCTTCCCAGAGAATACCTTATATAGGCACCAGGGTGCAAAGAATCATTCATGCAATTGGCTTGATCTGCGAAGTTACAGGCATCTCAAATTTACCTAACAAGGGTATCATCGAGACCTTCACACCCTTGAAGTGCTACCTATGCAGTCACATCAGTCTGCCTATCACGTTGCACCAAATTACGGCATTCTTGGTAGCCGGCCTGTGCTTATACCCGTTTCCAGCCACTCCCCATACTGCCTTTCCCTGAAAAAGGGCTTGYGCTGATTCCATTCTAAACTTAACATGCAGGACACCTTGTCATTACTGTCATATACAAATTACCTGTTCTGAAACATCACTCTSCCATGAAAGCTAAGGCAGGATTTTTATTACAGAGGAAACTTTTTATTACAAATTATGTCCTTATTAAAATTCATTAAGGATACATTTAAGGGAGAAAAGCTCTACTTCTTCATTCATCTTAGTTACAGATTACAGCCTATTTGCCGGTTTCTGCCTTTCTGTAGCTCCCCAGCAGGCTGTAATTGCACGGAAGTCCATGAAGAAAGATTAAAGCCGTGAGACAGGACAGCGCGTGGTGGACACTATCTCCTCCTAGCACGTAACAAAGCGAGACGGCGTTGTCGGTTCGTACACGGTACCTGTCGGAAGATGTGACCTGACAAAATACTGTGGACACTCAGGCAGCAGCGTCCGCCCCACCACAGCGGGTGCCGCGGGGCAGCCGGCGCCCGCTGCGCGAACGCGGTCCCCGGGCCGCTGCGCGGGCACCGAGCCGAGCCCCCGCCCCGGTGGGCCGACGGACGAGCTCCGAACAGCGCCAGCCGCCCTAGCTGATGTCCCAGGCTACCAGCACCAGTCTCCAGCTGCACCGAAGCCTGCGGGGCCCCGTCCCGGCGCTCGGGAAGCGAGGGCAGAAACRGCACGCTGCCCGCGGACGGGGCCCCCGCAGCCCGGCTGCCCGACACGCGGCCGAGGGAGACGCGGGGCGGCATTRGCAGGGCTGCGGTCGGTGCCTCGACCTCGGCACCAAACACGGCGGATGAAACAGCTCCGGCTTGAAAACCTGCCCAGCCCCAAATCTCCTCCTCCATCGCCCACCTGCCAGGGCCGGTGTGTGGCACCGTGGCAGACTGGTAAGATCAGCTAATTCCTTCTGCACAGGAGAGGAGTTTTGCTACAAATTTTTTAATTTAAGGTAATTTCAAAGCAGGGCCTTTTGAAAACCATTTTCATTTTCTCCTGCTTGTATTCAGACAATACCATCTGTTTATCTAACTYGGGCTTTTGAATCTGTGCTTCAGTAAAGCGATAGATGTAATGGATTCAGTAGGTCATTACACATTGATGAATAGCCTTATAAGTAAATATTAATCTTTCTTTTGGAATTCTATTTTCCTGTGTTGATAGCAGATTAGAAATCTGCGTGGATATTAATGGCCCAAATAACGTATGTTTTGCTTAAGTGAAAGAATAATCCAGTARATTCAAAAAGACAGTCTGATAAAATGCTTTCATTATATGATGTATATGCAGTGATTTAAGCATTTAATTAAGTATTTCCCTGTCAGCCACAGAGATATCTTCCTTCTAGATGCAGACACCAAGCAGCGTTATTTCAGCAGTACCTGAGGAGGAGACGGACACATCTCTGGGAGGCCAGCTCCCACCACTGCTGTGTGTCCCCACCACCAGTGACCCCATCCCCTTTGCTATCCCTGTCACCATCGCCATCCTCACCCCACCACCATCCCCATTGCCATTGCCATCCCCATCACTGTCCCCATTGCCATCCCCGTTAACATTGCCATCCTCATCCCCATCACCATCCCCATTGCCA
>NW_028186443.1:506284-515141 GCF_003343005.1 Rhea americana
TTAACATTGCCATCCTCATCCCCATCACCATCCCCATTGCCATCCCCTTCACTGTCCCCCTCTCCATCCCATCACCATCCTCACCCCACCACCATCCCCATTGCCAATGCCATCCCCATCACTGTTCCCATCGCCATCCCCATTACCATTGCCATCCTCATCCCCATCACCATCCCCATTGCCATCGCCATCCCCATCCTTGTCCCCATCACCGTCCCCATGCAGCAAATCCCCACGCGGTTTCCCCAGCCGTGGCACAGCGGCGCTGTGGCCAAGCTCCGGCTGCTCGTGATCCGGCGAGGCTGGGAAAGCGGGGCCCTGGCTGCTGCCTGCCCGGGTTACATGGCGGCACCTGGCCGTGCTCGCCCGTCCCCGAGCCCTGGGAGACCCCAGCGGGCCAAGCCCAGCCCGTCCCCCTGGCCCCAGGGCWCCGCTCAGCGGGGCCGGAGCAGCCCTGCACAGCACTCCCTCCCGAGGGAGCACACCTGGTACGGAGGCAGCTAAATAAATATCCCTGGACTGACAGGCAGTTTACGAGCATTTTACAGTACGCTGCATCTTCCTTGTGTACACAAATAATTGTAAGTTTACTCTATCAAAGACTTCTGCTTTTTCTTTAGCAAAGCCTATTTACAATATTAAGCCATAAATCTAGAAGTCTTGTCTCATTGTTTATTTATGATAATTTTCATAAACAAATGCCTCTTGTCTTCTCTAAATTGATGGCACATAATGAGCAAATTTATCAAAGTCATCCTAAACTATGTATAAAAGAAGCATGTTTCTGCAAATCTGGCTTAGGTAGTTAATTATTACAAATAATATTTCCCACATTATTCACCTGAGCAGAATGGCGTTTTAGTGAAATCTTGGCTAATACCTTATTGGTTTGAAAAACAGTCATTTCAGTTCACAAGAATCTATCAAAGTTTATATATTTTATTTATACATTTTATTTTATCCTTTAGTTTCTTTACAATGAAAACAGCTAAAATCTAGACCTAGCAGGAGGAAGAGCACCGCAGAGCAGAGACCTTGGAGACGCTTTCCAAACGCGCAGCAGGTAGCTGCGGGTCCCAGCCCTGCCACCGCATCCCGTCTCTGCTGCCTTCTTGCTACTCCTTACCCTCAAASCAGCCTTTCGGACGGAGCTGCTGAAGCCGGGCCGGGCGCAGGTGCCTTCCCCRCTCCCCGCTCCCAGCGGCGGGGCATCGTGCGTGCTCGCAGGCGTGACGCGCGCTTCTGCCCGCCCCGCCACGGGGCCGCACCGCCGGACCGGCGAGCCGGAGCGCCCGGCTCTGCTGGCCGTCACACAGGAAGGCTGAAAACCCTGTGGGGCTTTTCRGCTTTTCGTGGCTTTTCTTTTGCTTACTTAGTAAGAAGCTGAGATTTTCATCAATGCTAACATAGCTCTGACTTTGAGCATGTRTATCAGCAGATTTTGGCATCAGCTGAAAATCTGTTTTTCATCCATCATTCCAGCTGATGAAAGCMTTGCACTTCAGCATACTAGCCAAGCAAGACGGGGGGAGATACGTTAGTGAGGGAGAATTTATTGGTTAATTCCTCATTCTGTGGAAACAGTCTTTCATCCCAGGGCTCTGATAAATACTCTTAAGTAYCTTGGTACACAATTCTGCTGTCATCATTGTTATTAATACCCCAATCCGACTCTCTCTGGAGTCAGTGAGACCCCACAATAGCAGCCCAGTGGGTGAAGTCCTCTGCGATATAGAGAAACTTCTGCATAASAGTGAAGATTGTGAACCTCCTATAAGCACTCAGCTACCTTTMTTCATCCCTGGCATGGAGCAACCACCTTCAGAAGACGAAGAGAGCAAAAATTCCTTATTTTTCTGCTGACAATGACATACTGCAGCCCCTTTGCATGCGGGGTTTTACAAGATGAATCTGCTCATTGTCAGAAAACCCTGAGATTAATAATACATAYGAGACTATTAATCTCAGTTGAAGTCACATTGGTAAATTCTAAAGAAACGACATCCGTTGTACTGCAGCTGTATTAGGTTGTGTCAATCATCACAAGAGACCCACCCAAACCGATCGGATTGTACAAGCCATGAGGCAGAGCCATCAGTGCCGAGAGCTAACCACCAGCTCAGGGCACGGTGAGGAAGGGAACAGCCCACAAGACCTACACAGAAACACACCAGGCGGAGAAGTGCAGACAGAAAGCGCAAGTCCCATTTTCAAGACGGAGCCAATGCACGAGCCACCAGCCCACACTGCCCATCCTCCCGGCCTCCTGCAGCCCTCCAAGCTCTGCAGCCCCGTTTCCTTCTGCAGTGATGACTGCAGACTGGGAAGCCATCTCATCACTCCAGCAAAGCACTTATGCATCCTCACAGAGCATGTTCTCCGTACAATGACATGTACTGGCGAGCTGCAGGCAGCTTCGGAAGGGAAAGATGCCCTTAATTGTGGGAAGCAGAATAGATTTGCATATTGCAATGAGGAAGCACAACATTTTCTTATTGGCATCAAATAGCATAACAGATGATTTCCCTCGACACATATCCGATCTGCACTTATTAATGCCAATCTGTTATTGTGCATAATGTAGTTATTAATACAGGCCAAGCTCTGTGCACACTCACAGCGATTGGTTGCAAATCCATGACAGGCTTTTGTGTTTGAAATACCACTCTGAAGCTGCAATCACCAAATATTCATCAGGCCAGCCTCCTACAGCCCTATATCCCTGCTCCCCAAAAGCCTGTTTCTTGCAAATGGTGAGACTCATAAGCAGCTTTAAGTAATAAAACTTCAGAGCCAATGAACAATAAATTAAAACCTCTGGGTATCACTAGCACTTTGAAAATAAGATAGCTCTGTATTTATTTATTTATGTATTTAGGCTAGCCAGTGTTTGGAAAGTTCTCAAGCTGCTGAATGTTTTACAGTTCAGCAAAAATGAAACTGGTCTGCAAGTACCTTAATGATAGTAGGCAAATTCCCCCCCTCCTCGTTCAATGCACACAAGTGACTTGTCATTTCCACCATAAGGGATCCAGGGGATGGGGAATTCAAAGGTTTTTGAAACCTGTCTGGAAAATCTGGGTTCTTCCAAATCAAGTGGAAAAACTACGTAGGAGACCAGAAGTGCTCCTCAGGAGCCATTTTCAGCAGCCAGGAGTTTGGGCATTGCGACGGGTGTCCTCCTGCCGCTCCAGCACCCGCCAGCACACTTCCATGCAGGCGTTTTGCAAGGCAAGGGCAGTTCGGGACGCTGCACAGCTCCAGCATGGCTGCGGCCAGGCGGCGGACGCTCCCCGCGCAGCTCCCACTGCCAGGCACCTCCGGTCAGCAGCACCACGGCTCCCCGCACCCACAGCTCCCCTCCGGGCTGGAGGAGCTCTGCAGTCATCACTGCTTAAACACGGCAAATATTCGATCAATCTGCAGATTTTCATTAGCATAGGTTACTCCCTATTGATTTCTTTTTTTATTTGTGGGGTGGGGGGCCCTAAACGCTTGCTATGCAGCTGCACTGCACAGGCCTCCAGGAGCCACGCTCAGAGTGTCAGGAACGCCACACGGATGCACGAGGTCTGTGACACAGCTCCATAATCTAAATAGATAGCCTATTTTCTGAGTATAAGACTTCTTTCCAGAGCAGAAAGGAAAGCCTCGTTTCATAGTTAAAAATGCAATTCCTGGACACACTTCACCTCCTGAACATATTGCCACCCCATCCAGGGATGGCATGGAACAGCTCAAAAGCCGCAGTAAGGGTACCGCAGGGGCGATGCATCTGTGCGTCCAACCATTTTGATTACCTCCATACCACTTATGCACGGCAGAAAAGCAGACCTGTTTATGCTACATCATTAGTCATTTGAGCTAAATCAATAAATAATTATACGTGCCCATAAACAGAACCTGCCATTCCTAGACATGCTGCAAACAAACAATAACCACACATACATGTGCAAAGAAAGGCAGCAAAACAGCTGTTCCTCAGGAAAAACTACATTTTTTCCCTGAGTGCTTGGTAGTGACATTTGCAAAGTTCCTGAGCTACAAACCACTTCTTTCGTCCGAATGCCACTGCAGGGTTTTTGAAAGCTCATTACATCAGTAAAAGATTCATAATTACCTCCTCTGCTGTTGTTTCTGCACCAGTTGGGCAGGCCCAAGGACACACAAGCAAGAGCTAGGGGATCACAGCAGGCCAGACAGCAGGGAGGTAGCTCTTGCTCTTGCAGGAGGTCAGGAAGAGGTTCAYGTGGGTGCAAGCACCAGCTGTGCCCCAGAAATGAGCCCACCTGTGGGCTTGTCCACCTGTGCCTTTGCTCCTGCATGGTTTACAGGGAAGTTAGAAGCATTTTTGGCCCRTAATACTTGGAAGGGTCTCGAGCAGGCATCTACTATGTGGTTATCCACAACCTCAARGGGCTCAGTTTTGCTGGTAGGACAACGTGCTCAAATGTGCTGCTGCTAACGCAGGGACAAGCCACAGGTGGCGGCAGGACGGGCCTGCCTTTGCCATGCTGGGGGGCAGCGGGGCACATCACAGCAGGCATGCTGCAGCAGGGTACATCGCAATGGGGCACGTCACAGGGGGCACGTTGCAGCGGGGCACATCACGGCAGGCACATTGCAGCAGGGTACATCACAGTGGGGCACATCACGGGGGCACATCGCAGTGGGGCACATCGCAGCTGGGTACATTGCAGTGGGGCACATCGCAGTGAGCGGGTTGCAGCAGTTACATTGCAGCAGGGCAGGTTGCAGCTAAAGGCACTGCTGCAGGCAGCTCCCCCATGGCTGCTCCACGGCAGGTGCGTGTCCTGCGCTCCCGACTGGCACGGCATCAGCAATCGGCACGCTTTGGTTCTGTGTGGGCCCAGGTGTGTGACAGGAAGGCATAGGGGAAAACATGGAATAGGGCTTGGGCAGGCGCTCGCCGTCACAGCCTCCAAGGCTTTCCAGAGAGGTCGGGTAGCCTCTGCGCTCCCAGAAGCTGAGCGTGTCTGCACACTGGGAGCGACTTAAAAGAGGCCGCGGGCACATCCAAGGGCACGAGCYGTATTATTTTGGTAGTTACGGAGATTTATGGCAACAGGGGGCAGGGTGGATGTCACTGATTTGCCAGGATGGGAGCCGCTCGTGGGGCGAAGGCTCGGCAGTGCCCGGGGAGCAGCCCAGCACCGGCACCGCGCCGCACAACGAGGCCAGGACACCCGGCATGGGCTCTGAGCCAGCAGCCAGCTTGTGCCCTTTTAAATTTCACCCACTGTCAAAGGCTAAAGGTTTGCAGTTTTGAGATTTCCTTCCAACTGCAAAGACTTGAAACAGCATTTAATAAGGACTTACGAAAGCCTAGCATAACCCTGGAGCTGGGGCTTTAAGAGAAGCACCAAGTATTGCAAGGTTTTTAATAAAAATCACAAGAGGTGGCAGCATTGCTCTTTTAATGTCTCCCTATTCCCAGGGCTGAGCCCACGGGCTTCCTTCAGGACAGGGCTTATCCCGGGACGGGGCCACCTCTGGACACCCTGCTTCCCAGCCCTGGGCCATCACCTCTGCGTCTTCACTGCTCCTGTCTCTTTGGAGACGGACGTTCTCCTTTCCAGGGGAACCCTGCTCTGCTGTTAGGTTTTTAGGCAGGTTTCCAAAAGGATAATTCTTGTATGGGATTAAAAAAAATTTAAGGAAATAATATTCCTCTAATAAAAACCTACATAAGATAATACAATTTTTATGGCGCATGAAAATAACAATAAATATTTGAGCTCTTGTAGAAATCAATGAATCTCTCACCTTTCAGATGCTTCTGTGCAAACAATATTTCCTTGAACTAATACAATATATTGAATTGAAAAGTTTAATATAATTGCATCAATAGACCAGTCATATTGCTCCAAACAACCACTCTGAAGATGAGATTTTAAAGCATGGCTCATAAATATAGGAACAGAGAACAAAATAGCTTCTTTTTTGATAATTAAACAGTTAGCAGCTAAATTGCATTGTAATTGATTGGAAAATTGCTTTTTTAATGAGGTTTAGTCACTGGGAAATAGCTTTTTTCTTCAATATGCCCAGTGTGCATCAGGTCATTTAAACAGCAAATCGCTTTATGGGCCTCCTATTTAGACATTGTAGAGTCAACGTTTTGTAGGAAGAGACGCACCACGCGATAGCYGAGTCTCAGCACAGGTCTCCCGACTGGAGCGCGTGGCAGCCCCAAGCTCCGGCAGCACCACGCCGAGCCCTACGCTTCAGGGACGCCAAAAAGATGCATTACTTTAGACCTGAGATGCTACTATGATTAGTACAAAGTAAAAAGTAGAAAAGAGTAAATATTTCAACATAAAAAAGGTTATTAAAGTAATTGCTTTCAAGGATCTACTCAAGAAACTGCGAAAAAGATAAATATATTGTCCAGCTGTGTGAAGAGCACCAGATAAGTATGTACTGAAAATAAATGATCATTTGACAACTCTTTAGTTTAAAGATTTTTTCAAGTGCTTTGGGAAGAAAAGATTTTGAAGAATCCTGATTATTGTGAACAACCTATTATGTACAAAAACAAATGCAGTGTATGGTTAAGGCAGATTTTTATTGTTTAGTTTCCAGGATCTCTGTTGATGTAACTTGGATTGCAATATAAACAGCAATGATTGCAATACTTTCCTGCAACCATAGCAACAGACAAAATTAAAAGGGCAAACTACAAAGCTGAAGTGGCATCATAGTTGTTACTCCTAATTATGCAGCAGTAAAATATTACGGACAGGGTGCTGGCTGTACTTGCAAATAGCTACAAACCAGGTTTGCTCACAGCAATCAAGGTCRTTTAGGTCAGGCTCTGAAATCAAGCACCAGCATTGTTTCTTGCATTTCTACTGGTTTGTCACTCTTCTTAGTTTTCAGCTTCTAGAGAATGGAGTGAGACTTAAAAACAACAGAAAATTCAGCAGTCCTTTGGAGAYTGAAGCCATTTCTCCATCCTCCAGGTTTAAAATTCTGAATTAAGTCATGACATCTTTTAGCGGTTTGGCTCTGGAGTCTAGGAAGCGGCAGAAAATGGATTTTTTTTTCAAAGTAAAATGGAAAAACATGCTGGCATGGCTTAATCTTAACAAAACTAATAAGCAAGCACAGCACTTGAATTTCTGTGTGCCATTTCTTTTCTGGCTTATTTGCTAAGAGTCACACCCTCCCTGATACACAGGCAGCAATGCCAGAAAGTAGCCTGAGAAATATATTGCCTAACCGCAGGCACTGATCCTGGGTTCTGCTCCAGACAGGCAGCAGGTGGTGGGAAGTCTCTCCGGGAAGGCAGGCAGGCAGGCTACATTTTGTGCCAGAGGACTTGTAGCTAATAAACCYGGGAATATCAAGACAATGCTCTGGGAGACGCTGCAAATTTATAAATCACTTTGCTCCCTGCCTAGTTACAGGTGGGGGTTGGCACTTATCAGGAAGACATCTGTATTTTTTCTTGCACGTGATGAAACTCGTTTGAGTCCGTTGCTTCTAAAAGAGTCTGCTGCTTTAATTATACACAAAGACACATTTTAATTTACAGCATACTGTGTGAGTAAGCCAGAGTTTTGCCTGCAGCAAGTCCATGGCTCAGTAAAGATTCAGTCTTGCATTTCCTATGCATCAGGGAAGGCTTTTTTTGTTGCAGCACAAGATGCAAATACACTCAAATAAAACCCAGTGACAAGAGTTTTCAGTAGAAAGTGTGAAAAGCTAGTTCCTCTAAGATGCTGTAAAGTAGGCCGTATTTTAAGTAGCTGTGCTTAAATCAATATTAAAGACTGAAATATTTCAGTGAGAGTTTTAGGGGTGAAGTCCTGCCTGTCCTCTCGTTCCACCACTGCAGACAGCCCGTTGTCTTTGCCCTGGAAAATCCTTGCAGGTTGCAAGGAACAGTAGTGATTTAAGCTGCTTCAGCTCTGGGTGTCACTGCAGGGACTTCCAACGCTCGGCTCTGCGGCACTGTTTGTCAGTGTAGTTACGCCTGTTGGTGAAACCCCGTAGGCAGTTACGGCGTCCTTTGTTCTGATGTTACTTGCAAATTAGTGTCACAATTAAGACTTCCCATGGGACAGTAGGATGAAAAGGAGAAAAGGAAGGTAAGCATCTGCTGCGATCGTAGCAATAGCAAGGGGAAGCTGGTTCTGCGGGGTACCTGAAATGACGCACGCTGGTCCCCAAAAGAGCCAAGCAGCATGAAGTCACACAAAAGAAAACGTGATCCAAAATGATTCTGCGCAGCCCCCAGCTTCCACTCTGCTCTTTTCATTAGCCCTGTGTTACAACGACAGGGAGGAAAAGAACACCACCTAAAGCTGTTCCAGCCYTGAGTGACAGCAGACACAGTAATGTGCATAAATTACAATATTCATAAGTAAATTTTCATGATAATTAGCAAAGACAACTGTCTTCTTTTGTTCTGATTACCTAAAGATATGTTAAAGTAGGTTTGCATAATTAATTACCAAATGTAAGGCTCCTTACAAATCTGTGGAGGTTATTTCAGGGAGCTCGTTCATGGAAGTCATCTCCATAATAAACATTACCTGTCACTTCTCAGCTTATAAATTAATTATTATGGTGAGATGAACAGAAATGCAGATTGAGCAGGAAGTGGAAAATTAAGCCCTGGAGCTGTTATTAGCAGGGAAGGAAGGTGAGTGCCAATCTAGACCTCTTCTGTTCACACCTATGTCTGCAGTCTTTCTAAAAAAAATTAAGAAACACAGCAGAAAAGCCCCGTAAGTGCTGTAGGATCGCCAGCTGCTCGAAGCGTGCTGCCGCTGCTGCTCCCGGCCCGGGGAGCGGGAGGAGCGCGGCCGCGGCAGCAGCCCGCGCG
>NW_028186443.1:515362-528403 GCF_003343005.1 Rhea americana
GCTCCTGTGTCAGCAGGCTGCGTGCAGACCGTCGAGGAGCGGAGGATGCTAAATCCGATCGGTTATTTCACAGGGAGACAGACCGGCCCGGCGAGATTCGTCTAAAGCAAACRAGAAATGGATGCGATTCTTTTTAAAGAAATTAGCTGATTAGGAAGGGCTAGTATTTTATGTTACTATTAAAGCCACAAGTGGTAAGAGTGCAAGAGGGCAAATTAGTTATGTTTGCATTTTAGGTGATAGCTGATAAGTGAAAAGCAGAGGAGGGGCCTCTCCCACCTGCCCTGTGCCTGCGGGGCTCCTTGACCAAACAGCAGATTATTTTTTATTATGCTGAGTCAAAATGTGAACTGCGGTGTAAGTAAACTGATCAGAACTAACTGCAGCACGAGAAGCAGGGTATCTGCTCCCGTACAGGTACATGGTGGTGCAGAAACCGATGACACTGTTCACCTCCCTCTGTCTCCAGAGCTCGCTCCAGGAGCGAAGGTGATCTGTGATCCGATCCGGCTGCAGCTCCAGGCAGCTGCGCCTGGTGCTCTGGCTCCTGCCGCCCCTCAAGCAGAGCAGCGTGGCGCAGAGCAGGGCCTAGGCCGAAAAACCTATCACACAAGAACAATAAAATCAAGGCAACCGCAAAGGACATTTTGGTCCCTAAAATAAAACAGAAGCTGCTCTGTACCACAAGGAGTGCTAGTCACCAGCTGTGATTTCCTGCTGCAGTGCTGGGAAGGTACTCAGACCTCAGTACTCTTCCTCATCTTCATCAGGGAAGGGCCCAAGGAGCTCCCTTGCGCCCTGACTTTGTGCTTGGCCACCATAAGGGTGCAGCTCCATAACAAAACTGTAGATCTGGTGATGTCCCTGGCACAGCCTGGGCTTACCCCCATGCAAGCGGAGAGGACTCAGCTCAGCAGCACTCCCAGGGGCCTGACTTGAAGACACCTGAAGGGAAAGACTCGCTGCATGGAAGAACGGGCAAAAATACATGAGAAATCCCAGAGCAGAGATAGTTTACATCTGWTCATGTGACACTCCTGAAAGCTGAGGAGAAAGTTGGGCAGCCAAGGAGAAATAAATGTTCATTAAAGTTTCCACCTAGAGAACTGCAAACCTCTAACAAATCAGGCCTTCCCTTAAATCAGAAGTTTATAGATAGCTCAAAGCAAAATATGTGCCTAGTTAACATTGCACAGACTTGTATTCCAGTCTGTGTGATGATCTGGGGAATCCCGTATGGTGTTTACGATCCTCTCTGTTACTGTGCATTCCTCGTGCGTACGGAATGGCAAATCCTAGGTGGAGACGAGCTTTGCTGGCCTTTGCCGCAGGCCAAGCAAAGCCAAGCATGGCTCCAGCACCCTGTAAGCCGGGAGGGGCATTAAATGCTGGTGTCTGTCCATTCGCTTGAAGCACTCTTGGCTATGGAGAGCGAACCCATCTGGGCAGCCCTCTGTGCCTGAACCCCATCACAGAAATAACACAGCAGTGGTTAACTGGTTGCAACAATCTGACCATCTGATAAAACCAGTTAAAATACCTAAGAGTGAGATGGAAGGATATAAGAGAAAGGGGACAGCACTGGCCAGAGACCAAGTGATTGAAAGGGCTGTTTCTGTGTGCAGTGCATCCTCCTTCGCATGTGGACACCAAAGCTTTTTGAAGATCTTTTTCAAAACAGACAAAATATTTTTCTTTCTCTGTATAAAGGCTATATATACATACATACATATATATATATATAAAGGCATACATATAGCTGCCTACCAAGCTCATCTGCAGACTTTTTTTTTCCATTTGCATTTACATTTCTCTTCAGCTCATGTTATGTTTACCAGGCCTGCTCAAACGGACGCCGAAGAACAAGAAAGAACCAAAGTTCTGAGGAGCCCTCATAAGATCTTAAAGATATAAGATCTTAAAGTCTAGCTTTGTTGCAACCTGTTCAGACCACAAAATAAACAAGACTGTGTGAGAGCTTATGTTTGAATGGAGATGGGTCTACTGCTGTGATGTGTATCAAAGAATATTAAGCATACCAAACTATGTGCAGGTCTAAACTGGTGCAATATAAAAGAGGATAAATTCTTGCATAGAGCGATATGGTTTAACAATGTGTTTTCACAACCCCTTCCCTAAATATGCAAAATACTTTTTCATAGCACCACACTCAATGTTAGATCTAGTTACCARAAGTTCAGAACAATTTCTGAAAGTTTAAAATTAATCTCAGTAAGAACAATGTCTTAGACTGTGTTTGGAGATTCCATCTTAAATCTGATTAAAGTACTCCTGCAGGGTTTCAAATGCAACTTTCTAGATTCTGATTAGTCAAACATCCAGGACAGATAAGGAGTCAAGTTATGTACTCTTCGCCCCTCAGTAGTAGAGTTTCAGATTCAGATTAATGAGGTCAGAACTCATGCAGGAAATATAACAGATGGTTACAAACAGCCTCCATGCTGCAGAGGTAGGGGCTGGCATCAGGAGTCACTTACAGTCATCAGACCCAACAGCCGGCCTTCATCGTGTCCGCAACGCTGGCATTAGCCCAGGGGCTGCGAGGATGTAGGTATCTCCTCCCAGATCATCTACTGGGGTGTTCAGCTCACTCTTGCCAATGTGGCTGTGTGTAAATGAGCCTGAGCTCATGCCGAAGTGCTGTGAGTGTTCTCAAACTCAACCTGATTTTGCATCGAGGCTTTGTGCATAAATCATGCAGAGAGCAACCAGTTTGGATCTGAGATGTGAGATGTTAAACCACAGCTCAGAACACACATCAGTTCCAGCCAGCCCTATGTAAGATTAAACGTTGCTAAAGGTGGACGAGAGGAAAATGGCTCCTTGTGGTAACTGCTCTGTTAACATGTATCTTCGTGCTTATAGACAGAAGATGCCATTCCAAACGCTGCTTCGCAAACATGCACACAGAGCACAGAAAGCACCCACTCACTCTGCACATTTACCTTTTCCACCAACGGGCTCTATGAGTTTCCATCTGGACCATTTTCTATCAGGTGAACACTCTCAGTTGTCCCTAACGTGTCTGCAGTCTCCTGACACTAAGCTGTTTGGGCTAGCCCTAGGTTCAGTGGGGAAATTCCCACTGAAGAGGAGAGCAGGATATAATGTTTTCAAATTTCACTGGGCAATGCCATAAAATGCACTAATGCCTCGGTGACAGCAAGGGGAATTGGTGGTGCTCAATGTGACAAGAAATTCTGAATTGTTCATTTCAATCCCTCCCCTCGGACAAACAATTTTAAGGAAGCTGTTCTCCCTGCTAAAATAAGGTGGAAGACATGCATTCCCCAGGCAGGCTTACACAGAAATACCTGAAATTACAACAGCTGTTGAGCCCCATTATTTTTAGAGCTTGCTGGTGAAATCTGCTAAAGGCCACTCTTAATAAGGAATAAAAGTCAGAACCACTTTTTGTTCCTCATCCAGAGTAGCGAATCACTTTTATTTTTTGCCAATAAAGCTAGTGTACTTTCAGTGCCTTTTGCTAAAGCTGAACTGAAGCTTCACTCTGAAGATGCATCTCTCTTTCCAGATTTAAGCACGAGTGTCCTAGAAGGAGTCTTCTGTAAAACAAAACCCAGTTATCAGTCTTTTTAAAGAGAGATTCAGTTTTACAGCCTTCCTGTCTTTATTAAGCAGAACAGCCTAAAGAAACGAAATGCAAGTCAAAGTGCATGTAATTATTATGCACTTATTTTTATTTGAATCATTCTGTAAATCAAAACTAGACCAACCCTCCACTGCATACTTTGGTGCTTGCTGTCCTTATTTTAGCAGGAGATCGAAGTTTTACAGGCAGAATTAAAGAAGTTCTTTTACTGAACCAGGCAGATAAACACAGATTGAGAGCAACTGCTTTGAATTTCATTTAATTAGCTGGGCTGAGCTGAAGGGATACTCCTTAGGATCCAAGGAGTAGAGCAGGTGGTAAGAGTCACAGCCTTTTTGGGACAGTGGAAGAAGAGTTACTTAATACCTATGAATTAGTGCAAGCTCTGCTGGAAGTGTTGTCTTGAGTAATTATGCTCTATTGAATGTGTAATTTTTACTACATAAAACATAATTTTTACTACAGAGAAAAGATGAATTTTACTTCTTGTCTTCTGAAACTGTTTTGTAAACCTCCATTTAGCGCTGGAACAGATAAACCCAGAACAGGATGCCTGTTCTGTGAAAATTTTGTGCTGATCTCTGCTTACAGTGGGATGGTACTGCCCTGCTCAGATGAATGTAGTTTGAGAGGTACAGTATGTGCTTTTGTGTGCACATGTGTGTGAGTCAGGAGAGTGAAGAATGTATTGGTTTTGAAGCAATGCCCTCTTAAAAAAAATTACTGAAAAGGGTACTTCATGGATCAAGTGCAATCAGGTATGATTTTTGTGAGTAGTTTATGCTGCAAACATGCAGTCTTTTGGAGGTAAATTATCTTTTCATTTCCAACTGGTTTAAAATGCATTCTTCATATTGTTTTTTTTTTTCCTTTTGAAAAAAGAAATAATGTTGGGGAACCCCAAAATTACTTATTATTTTTTATTCTCTTGACTTGAACCAGCTCTTAATTCAGCTATCAAATGGGAATTCTAGCCTTTTTTACTCTTTCGTTATAAAAACTGTCTATTAAGTCCCTCCAGCTACCTCATGGGAACCTAGTGTGTTGGAATGCCAAAGAGCTTAGCAATATTCTGAGTGTTAACTCTTCCAGATGTACTTCCTCTGCAAAATATTGTTCCAGTTTGACCAATACAGAATAATTCTAGATGATAAGTTCTATTCTACATTTCACAATTTCTGCGATACCTTCTTTTCCACGATTTAATTTTGGGTTCATCGTAGTATTTTGTAAAGATGTCAAACGTAGACACTTGATCTGACAAATAAATAACAGTCATATTAGAGGAAAGTTTAACATTATATTCAACATATAGTTATATTCAGTGGGGGCCTCACAATTGGGCCCCTGTGTTGAGATTGAAACTTATCTAGTTCCATCTCTGATGCAGCTGAGATAGAATAATGTGGTGGGGTTTTTTGTTTTGTTTTTTTTTTTTTAAGGAACAATTATTAGATAATATGGAGAGTGCTGAAGACTTTCCAGGATTTGAGCTTGAAATTAATGGCTTCAGTCATTGTTACTTTTTCTTAAAACTGAGGCAGACGGCAGGAAACAGAGCTAGTCTGTATGGATGTGAGCATAAATAACTAATGGAATTAGTCATTTCCATGCTTTACAGAGAGGCTGTACCTGCAGCCAACATTTCATACATAGCTCTGGAATGGGGAACAGGCCCTGGGACCTCAGGTGACGTGTAGTGACCTTGTAGGTATACCTCTTATTTAAGCACATAGGAGACAAAGCTCACTTCTCACCTCATGTTTCCGAAGGGTTGGAAGCGGCAGGAGAATGTTGCAGTGGGCACAGGTCACCATCATGTCGTAACACAGGGTATCTTTAAGAGCTTGAGGTGACGTGGAATGCCCACCCTTTGTGGGAGAGGAAAAGCCAAGCTTCTTTTTGTTCTTTGGAGGTTTAAGCAAGGTTTTTGAGGTCAATGGCTGGTCCCTTTCTTTCCCTTTGGGACGGACGTCTTTCCATGCCATTGCATCCTCAGAAGTGGAAGAGGGAGCCAGGGAGGAAGAAGATTGAGGAGAGTCAGTGCTGAGTTTTGAAGTTTTGGGGCCAGCAAGAGCCTCTGCCAGCATATGGGGTACACTGCATTTATTCTGTAAAAAGAAAACAATAGCAAAGTGAGGAGCACCCAACTACATAGTGTATTGTAGTATAGGACAGGCATGAATCATGGGGAGCAGCAGTAGAGGCCATCTCACAGTAATGCTGCAGCTGAAAATGTTGTATCATGAAGCTATTATTTGAAAAGCCAAAACACACTGCCTTTTCTTACATAATGTACAGCTTTTTCTGGTTTAAAATTAGGAAATTAACTGTTTTCTGGTTCAGCATCAAAGCTACTTACCAGATGCTCGGGGTACTGATCATCTGGGAATGACTTATTGCACTTCAGACAAAGATTGTCACTGTCACCTTCAGGAAGAAAACATGGAGAAAGATGCTACTCACAGATGTTATCCGGACAGGCTGTTCAAACCTACCTTATAGTCACTGATGCTAGAGAAAGACAGGATGCTAATTCCACTATCTGAGAAGGAATTAGAGCTGTGACTCTCTCCTGCTGTTGGTACCGCTCAAAACCAACCCCAAATCCCTTCTAGTGAACTTTGAAATATTTGTAGTTTCACTCTGGCCCCTTGTTCTGTGACTCAGGGTTCTTCTCTCTTACCTTGCCCTAGCTAATTTTAGGCCAGGAATGTCTATGTCCCATTGCCAGGAGTTTTGCTTCCTACAGTTTATTTTACCAGCCACTATATTGTAGTCCTACTGCTGCCTATTCCTTTCTGGAATCATTGACAGGATTCACAGATTTTATTTTGTTTGTTTTATCATAGTCTGTTTGATACCTTTGGCCATATAAACCTGCTCCAAAACCTCAAGAAATCAAAGTATGTATCTCTGCCTTCAGATGTTGCAGGAGGAGGAAATCCTAAATTAAATTTCCTCTGTACGGAAGGAGAAAGCTCTGCTTGTCTTCTGACAGAAGAGATTACACTTTCAGGATACGAGAGAAGCATAAAAAAGAACATGGCTGATGAGCAAGAAGTTGGTGCAATCACTTGACTTTAAAATAATCACTGTAACTGAAAATGACACTTGGCCCATTCACTGTGGTTGGATTAAGCAGCAATCCCTTTCAGTCTGAATTACTGAGGATTGTAGAGAAGGCAAGAGAATTTTCACTGATATTTAACAAGGTGAGCCTCTCCACGACAATGAGGAATTTTGGTTACCAGTGGTTGGATAAATTGATGTTGCATGAGTAGATGCTTCACTGGTTTGAAAGTTCACATCCTTATGGTTGGACGGACGACTTTTCTGGCAAATATCTTTATGTCTGTTCTGATCTTTGTACATGACGTATTTGTTACATTCCCAACACCGCTCTGTTCGGGTGGCACAAATGTCCAGGTGTTCCTGCAGCTTGCTGAAGGGCATGTCCAGCTCACAGATCTTGCATTTTGTTGCTCGTTCCTGGCATTCCCTGGCCTGCACGTGAACAGAGGAAATTACTGTGAACTGCCCATCAATAATAAAAGAGGGTATCAGGTGAGAGGAATGACTGACTATTTAAGAATGTATCTGCACAGCCAAATGAAGGCATGAAGTTAGCCTATCTGGGCTAGCTTTAAATTAGGAGAATGTGGCAATATAAGGCAAAATGGATATCAAAAGCAGTGAAGATGTATTGCATCTTAGGTTGTAAGGTTTATATATATATATATATATTCATTTATATAAATATATATATAAACCTATATTTTTAATATATATATGGGTTAGCAACAGAGCACCAGCCCACCTAGAAAATTCCAATACTTAGCTACCAGAACCAGGTGAAGCCTGCTGTGTTTGCTGCTTTGGTTCCTCAAAACAGTTAGACTAAAGCTAGAGTGGTCAGGCCGCGCTCACTTCCCAGCTGCTGCCAATTCCTTTGTGTATCTCTTCCTTAGCGGTCTCCCTGGCATCACACCCACAATAGTTCCTGAGGAAGGTTCCTGTGTGAGGAAGGACTCACACTTTGCCTAATCTCCCCTTTGGAAAAGCAGGTAATATGAATGTAGGGGCAGAAAAGAAATGTCTTTGGAAAATCCTCAAAGAATAGGAGCCTGAGGTGCCAAGGATGAGGAAGTAATAGATTATTTCCTAAAATAGAATATCACAGCAGGACTGGATGGACAACCACCACAGGATATACTTATTTACAGGGGGCTAAAGGTATGCCAAAACAATGCCACTGTTGAGAAGTTTGTCTGATGATGRTCCAGGTTAGTGTGACTCCTGGTGGCTGGTCAAAGGGTCAGCCTAGAGGATGAAAAGTATCATATTCTGTGCTTACCTTGTGACACTCTAGCTGGTACTGCTGCATATTCTGGTGACAAAGATCACATCTAACCTGCAAGTGAAGCATACAGCAGTTCATTGGGAGCATAGCAGGATGGTTAGTGCTTTCATATAGCAATACAAATTCAAGCTGCTGTGATGATCTCCCAATTACTTTCATCCCAATCAGTGACAAAGTTTTGGTGAATTGTTTGTTTGTTTGTTTGTTTTCTCTGTCAGACCTGAGCTATGTTGTTGAGATTTTGAGGAAAATTTGTATCTGATGATTCTGCAGGAAACTATCATTCTCTGCAGGGATCCAATTCTGAAAGGTCCCAGTGTGAAATATAAAGTATATTCAGAATTTTGTCTGAGGTTTATCTTGAAAGTATAGGGCTGATATTCAGCTAGTCTAAATTATGATAGGCCATATAACAGTATAGGAGACATGCTAGCTTTCTTGAGGTTTGCCAAGAGACCTACTTGTGTTCTGTTATGCAAGTGAAAAGAGTGGAACTGTTAAATCAATGAAACTAGTAAAACAGAATAAAAATTCATGCCTATGTATTGAGGCTTCAGAATAGTACCTCTAGCTGCAGGGTTTCTAATGCCAGATTTAAAAAGTCATGAACTTGCTATACAAAGAGCCAATCAACTTACTCTGCTAGTTCATTTTTGTTTTAAAAAAAAAAAAAAGTTGTAACTTTGTAGAAGCAAGGTTTATGTCAGATCATATACTGTCCATCTTTCTCTGCATCATCTAACTTTATGCTGGAGCAGGCACTGTTCATCCCTCTACGACCAACATAAAACTCACACAATAGCATACAGGGGTCTTAAACTCTATACTGCATGATCCAGCTAATTCACAAGCAAAAGTAGCATGTATTCATCTCTGATCTGTGACTGTATTACTGGAGGAGCTGCGATGAATAATCCTGAAACCACAGTGTAAGCTATATTCCCTGAAGCTGAGTGTGCAATAGGATCAAAAGATGCTGTAAACAGGACTGAAGGGTTTTATCAGACCCTTACAGATTTTCAGGTTAAACAATTATGAAAGATCAAATATACTTAAAATAGAGCACTATACTTCAGGGCTGACAGAGCTTTTTGGTATTTGCAAGAAAACCTTAAGAAAGTGGAGCGTACCTCACCTGCTTGTGTGCTTCTGTCTGATGGTCTTTCATGTCCTTTTGGGCAACTGGTTCATCACATCCTGGACAGAGAGTGAGAAATCGCAGGCAATGGGCCTCATGGAGGGAGAAATTGGCAGCAGACACATCTCGTTTACTGCCAAGTACAGAAATGGAAAGGAGTGAATGAACTGGTTACAACTCTAATGGTTTGTCCCCCAAAAATAGTTCTCATTCATCCTAATGAGACATTTAGAGACTGGGGTTGTTACTGGGGTTCTGCCATATTACTAGGGGCACTTTTGAAAGGGATAGGGCAACTACTAGAGGCTCCTCATATATGGGTCTAACTTTTGTTTCAGGAAGAGCTACAGCTGTTGTTTAGGTTGCTACAGCTGCCCCCTCCCTGTAAAGCAGAATGTCCTGGGCTGAGAGGCACAGAGATGTTGTCACATCAGAGACATTGTGCTCAGTGGGCTCTAGAAGAGTCACTTAGTCTATACAGGAATCAGTTGTTTAATTATTAATGTGTTTATGACACTGGTGACTAGGATTGAAATACAATAAACAGATCGAGTGCAACCTCCTTAAGAGGCTTCCAAGTGCAAAATCTCAGCAGTGTAAAACTGCTACTGCTCCCCTTGGAGCAGCTTCAGGGTGSCTGACCCATGCCTCAGCTGATTCCCATGCTTCCTCTGCCCACAGGGCCTGCTCCGATCCTGTGGGACCTGCCTTAGGATGCTTGCCTCACTGCTCTTACTTCAGGCCCAAAGACATTTGTGTCTGGGGCAACAGGAGGTAAGGTGTGTCCCTGTCACCTCAAATCCTTTACTGCAATGGGCCAGGGATACTCTGGTAGGAAGTTCTGATGATTGGCACAAGCAGGTGATGGTCATTAGGGCCTAGTGGATGAAGATGAGCCATGCAACCTTGCCAGGCTGCAAGAGTAGAAGTCTGCCTGCAAGGACATGCACACTTCAGCTCCGCTGCTGCGGAGAGGTGGGAGAAAGAGCAGCTGATGTCATTTGGGTTGTCTGCACTGGTCCTTGTTACAGAACCTAACATCATGACAGGGTCACAGAACCAGTCTGCCCAGCACATTCACTGGCTCCTCAATGTGGAGAGAATAGACAGCATGAGGCCACATCATTAGAACAGCCCAGCCCCAGAACAGAGCAGACACAGCAAGAAAGCCCCAGGGAGAGAGGTAAGCAATGAATTCTTCTAATTTTCTCAAGGAAGATAGGTTGCAGCAAGAAAATCTGCTTTAGACATCATGAGAAACTTCTCAAGATGACGATGGATGAACCCTGGAATGGATTTCCTGTGGAGATATGTAATCTCTGTTACCTGAGATTTTTAAGAACTCGTTAGAGAAACAGCTATCAGATTTGTTTTAGGTGCAGTAGCTTCTGCCCAGGAATCTCATCAGTGATCATCAACTGTTAATCAAAGGATCCCCTATAATCATCTAGAAAAATCCACAGGCCCTCTTTGGGCAAGGTTGAGTGGTGATTTTCTTTTCCAACCAAATAAAAATCAGGCTAAGCTTTATTTATCAACTTAATTTTAAATCAGATTCTTTGTTTCCTTGCTTGTGGTTGGCCTTGTCAGGTTTTACTGTTTTTAATTGCAGCGCTTCAGAGTCTTCCTTCCTACAATTTGCCTAATGGCACAGCTAGTAGCTTCTAGACCACACGAGGCTAGGTGACCTCTTACAGCCCCTTTCAGACCTGTCTCTATGAGAGATGGCCAATTATCCTGAAAATTTGTGTATATTGTCACTTTGCTGCAAACATGGCAACAGAAGGGAGTGTTAGCCATGAGGGAAAACTGAGGCAGCTGCAAGGTTTGGCACGGTCTGTCCACTGACTCTGCTGCCAGGCACTAGGAAATTACTGACATGGCAGTACATAAAAAGAGAACAAGGCCTTCCCACCCTCCAGTGGGAGAAAGCTACGGAAGAAACCTCTCCAGAGGAAAGCAGCAACAAAACAGCAGCCTTGAAACGTGAAAATAACTGAAAATCTTTGTTTGGTGCTCAGTAGCAAGCCTAACTTGTATCTCTTTAGCACATATCCGCAGTCTTACCCTCCCCTTCCCTGTTAAGGGAAGCACGGATAATATTAAGGAAAATCTTAGCAAGCCCCTGAGACCCTCGCGCTTCGTAGGAGTGCAGAGAGAGCTCTTACCAGTTTTTGCAGAACCTGCTCTCTTCAGCCATAATTTTTCTCTTTATCCTTCTCAGTTCCCTTTCTTCAAGAACTGTGAAGAAAAAAAAAATAAATGAAACTGAAAGTATCTGTGGCAATAAGCCCATCCCAAACAGCTGCTTAGCCAAAAGATTTTTAAAGGAGACATAGCAGCATTGCCAGACAAGTACTAGTTATTTCCGTGAGTTTAGGTACAGCCACGTGCAGATTAGTTCCCTCGTCCTCCGAGGTCTTGGGGAGGTCTCCTTCCTTCTTTCCCAATAGTTTAATTGCAGTAACTGCCTTGTTGGGCAGAGAGGCAGTTTTGCCCCCGGGCCTGCCCATGAAGAAAGGTGTCTGGAGGCTGGCTGGGGTCAGCCAGCACTGTGCCCCGTGGGGGAACCGCCCGACTGCACGCCACCCCGCCGGCCAGCCGCCCCGAGCCCTCTCCCACGCCGATCCCCGGCGAGGCCGCAGGGAGCCTCCGGGCCTCGGCCTGCCCTTCCCGCCGGCGCCCGTGCCGTCCGCCGAGGAGCCTCCGACTGCGGCCGGCTGCTGCAGCGCGCTCACCGCGGATACCGCTCCGCTCGCCGCCGTGACATTGCCCGCAGCAGGCCTGAGGCGAGGTGCCAGCGCCCTGGGACACCAAGGAGCGAGGCGGCCCGTGCCGGGCGCTGCGGGAGCGAGGGGCCCGGCGCCAGGCGCTGCCGCGCGGAGGCTCCCGGGGCCATTGTTGTCTCGCCGCCCTTTGTTGCGCGGCCGGTCTGCCGGGGGGATGGAGAGCAGGGGCGCGCGGCGGCCACCTCTGCTGCAGCGGCCACGGCGGCACTCGGCCTCCCAAGCCCGCTGTGGCCCCCGGCGTGCCGAGGGCCATCCCACGTCGTGAGGAAAGCGAGCTACAGCAGAGAGGGCGCGGTTGCCCACTGCCGCCGCTGGGGAGAAGCCAGCCTTCATCCTCTATCTCACCTCACTGCGCCCCACTGCGTGGCTGCTCAGCCTTGCCCCAGGGGACTCCCCRCTGTTTCCCCTAGTGACCCTCAAACCGCTTCAGGATATTTGAGCAGGAGCAAGGTGACACCTCCAGCCTGCAGTAACCAGCTCTGTCTTTCCTGCCTGCAGAGATCTGGCCATGGTTGGGACTGACTGACCTACCTCCAGAGGCCACGGGTGCAGGAGGCACTGCCTGTCGCTGGATCTCAGGTGGGTCTCCAGATGTCATCCCTCAGCCCAGCACAAAGCCAGAGGCTGCGAGTTCCCCATGGCTGTGGGAGAGGGGCTGTGTCACATGCTGGCTTCATTGCTTAGGGATAGAGAAGCTATGCAGCCCCTTTTTTTAGAGTTTAGAAAGATTTGCAAGCTGGGGAGAAAGAGGAACAGAATTTCATGTCTTTGTTTCAATGCCAGYATCATTATATTCGGGATTCTCTGACAGAAGGGCTAGAAATTCCCATATCTGCTACTGCAGCAGATCTCTTACATCAGTGCCAAGTGATGAGCTCTTCTTTGATGTACTAGACCTTGCAAGGTGGGGTATAATGAGATACAGGAGGTGAACTGACCTCAGTCTGTAGAATGGGGACAATAATACTGGTTCTTCTACTTTGCAGAGCTATTGGGAGAAATCATTCAGTAGTATTTGCATAATGTATTGTAATACCATATACTATAGATGTCCCAGATGTTGCTCAGAATTTGGCTGTCAATTCAGTATGCTCATTCTCCAGCCATAAAGCCTCTT